>NW_027187349.1:17164015-17168110 GCF_028583685.1 Petaurus breviceps papuanus
TGTGTGTGTGTGTGTGTGTGTGTGTGTGTGTGTGTGTGTGTGTGTGTTAAGTGTCTGAGGCCCGATTTGAACTCAGGTCATCCTGACTCCAGGGCCAGTGCTCTATTCACTGTGCCACCTAAGCCACCCCTCATGAATATAATAAAGAGAACACAGAATGAGTAGAAAGGACCAATAACTGAGTTAGGGGGGGCGGGGTCCCAAATTTAGGGAGCAGAAACAAAGCAGAGACAGAATAGTCCAAAAAGCAGAAAGGAAAACTGAAAAGAGTAGTGTCACTGAAACCAAGGATAGTGTTAAGGAAGAGATGACCAGCAGTATACCCAATGTAACAGTAGCATGAAGAAGACTAAGGAAATGTCATTGAATATGACAACTAAGAGATCATTAATAGTCTTCAAGAGCAGTAGTTATGAAAACCAAACTGCACATTGTTAAAGTTGTTATATTTTAGACCTTAAGAAATACATGGGGGGGAGGGAGGCAGCTAGGTGGCCCAGTGAATCTCTAATCTCCAGCCCTGGAGTCAGAAGGACCTGAGTTCAAATCTAGCCTCAGACACTTAACATAAAACTAGCCACGTAATCTTGGGCAAGTCACTTAACCCCAACTGCCCTACCTTCCCCCCTCCAAAAAGAAAAAAAAAAGAAAGAAATACACTGGAATCCTTTTATAATGCTGATATTAGGTAGTAGGTATATTAGTCACCATAAAGGATATCTAGAAATAGGGAAGTGTAGTGCAGTGGTTCTCAAAAATGCAATGCAAAAACCCCTGGAGGATACTGAGACCCTTTCAGGGAATGTTCCAGCTCAAAACTACTTTCTGGAGAGACAGAGCTACAGAGAGACAGAGACAGACAGAGACAGAGAAAATAACCCACATAAAGAAAAGCTGGGGGGAAAGGAGTACAGAAGGTAGTTTCCACAATTAAGACTATAAAGGAGTACTGAAACCACAAAGTTTGAGAACTGTCAGCATATTGGATAGAATGTGCTAGACTTGGAGTCTCAAAGACCTTGGCTTCAAATATCACCTCTGACACTTAATAGTTGTGTGACCATGGGCAAGTCACTTAACCTCTTTTGGCCTCAATTTTCTGCATCTGTAAAAAGAGAGGGTTGAACTAGATGGAATCTAACATTCCTTCTAATTCTAAATCTATAATGCTATTACCCTTTTATATTTCATTTCAAACATACAATTATTCAAGGGAGACAATCTGACCTCTAATATAATTAAGTCTATGCAGTAAGCTTTGGTATTGTCTGGTGGTATACAAAAGAGAAAAACAGACACACAAAAACTTGTTGGGATGGAAAACCTTAGCCACTACTTTGATTTATGTTTCATATTAACTGTACAAGTCCTAAACAGAATATCTGAGTTACAGTGGCAATAGTGCTGTACTTGAGTCAGAGCACCTTTCTAGTATTTGGGCTCTCCTTTTTTATTAGACATGTGACCATAATACTACTTAGCATCTCTGCTCAGTTCCTGTATCTGTAACATGGGAATAGATCTTTGTAAGATTTCACAGAAATGGTGTGAGTAAAAACTATGTCAACCTTATATTAACTAAATGTAAATTATAAGTATATGTATGTGTATATAGACATGTAACATTTATGGGAGCTTGAGGCTTCGAATTGGATTTGCAGAGATTGTATTTAAGGGCAATATAATTAGAACTATAATTAGTAGCTTTAAAGAGGACTCTGGACTTGTGACTTCATTGGTATAAGAAATTCTCAGATGAAGAAATTCTCCCTCTACCAAAAGAAACTTTCGGTCTTAAAAGTTCCCTAAAGTCCTGGTGAAGTGACTTGTCCAGGGCCACATACACAGCTGCTTTGTGTCACAGGCAGGTCTTTCTGGCTTGAAGACTGGCTCACCTTTAATGTGACGTGTAAAACTAGTGTAATACGCACTACAATAATTAAGTGGGCCTCTTCAGTTCTAAAATTCTTTCATTCTTACAATTCTTTTAAAAGCACTGCCACCAACCTTGCCATACAATTTGCCTATATTCTTTTCCCGTTAAAATAGCACATGTAAAATATTTTATAAAACTTGCTGACTCATTCGACCAATCATATATATTTCTGCTGAGGATCTGAGATCAAATGCATTGGGGGGGGGGGGGCCTCCCCAGTGAGAAAACTCCCCCCAACGCACAGCTGCGGACACTGGGAGGGGAATGTGGCGGGGGTGGAGAGAGAATGTCAAAGCTTGAATCCAGGTCTCCCGGCCTTCCAAGCCAGCCTCTTACACACCGTACCACACAGCCTGTCACAAAATACAGAGCCGCTTCTTTGCAGGGGGGGCAGGGGCAGGAGGGGCCACGGACTTCTTTTCAGACAAAGCCCGGCACGACTTTCTGTATACAAAAAGGGATCAGAACACATGCAAGCGAGCCGACTGCCACAGAGGGAAGCTGAAAGCTGGCTTGAAGGCCCTGGGGAAGGGGGTCGGGGGCAAAGGCCCCCAGATTACGGCGACGGGGGCGAAACGAAAGTGGAAACGAAGCCGGGTCCGCCGCCCGGCCTCCCCCGCAGAATGCGGCGGCGCTGGGAGGCCCAGCGAGCCCTTACCCTCCATTGAAGGCGTAGGGAGAGAAGCGGCGCTGCATGGGGCCCGCGCTGCTGTGAGGCTCCAGCTCCCGCTCCGTCCCGAGCTGCGGGTACATCGTGGCGAAAGGGGCAGCGGACAACATCGCGAGGCCCCGACGAGAACGGTCCCACCAGTTGCTGTCTCACGGAGAGATGGCGGCCCCGCCGGAAATCCAGTCACTTCCGGATCCTGCCCCCGCCCAGCTCCGCTCCCAGAAGGGCCGCTCTATCCACTCTACACTCTATGGTTCGCTCCTGCAGGCACGGCGCCCCCTGTCGTTCGGAGCCGCTCTGGGGCTCCTTGCTCTCAGGCAGAGCGGAGACGCTGGGTGTGGGAGGGCAGAGGGGGGAGGTGGAGGAAGGATCGTCCTCCTCCCGAGCCTGTGAAGCGTTGCTGCTATTGTCCTGGGTTCAAAACAAAACCGTGGTCTTAAGGTGTTTGGCGTTAACTGTTCTGTGACACTAAGAATGGTGGCGCCTACTAAGCTCAAATCCTGTAATAATACAGAACCGACCTCTGACTCCTGTGTTCAAGTTTGGCCCTTAACAAGTACAAGCCCTGAGGTCTAAACTGAAGAACTGTCCTTGGAGAAAGGGAGTCCCGGGTTCAAGTTCCGCCTCTGACGCCCACTGGCCTCTCTTGACTCTGGCTGGGGAAGTCCCTTGAACCCTGGATCTGTGAGCTCACTGCAGGGGCAACTCCCCGATGAGCAAGCTCCCTCTACCAATACAGATTGAACCTTCTCGGCAATCTCCAGTCTTGGAGCGTTACCAGAGAACTGAGAGGTTCCCTCCCAAACCTCATTTGTATGAAGATGTGATGTCCAGAGTGGCTTGCCTGGGAAGGAACAGCAGGATTCGAACCCAGACCTCTGACTCCAGATCCAGCTAGGAGCCCTCTGTTAAAGTGCCGGCTTTCAAAACTCAAAAGTTTATGGGGACAAAAAAAGTGGAAATGAATGCTAAAAACTAAAAACAAATAAATTTTAAAAATAAATAAAGCACCAGCTTTCATCAGGAGCCAGAAGCAAACTTGGTGGGGAAAATGTTTAAGAACTCCCTTCAGCAACGGAGCTGGTGGGAGACAGTGTGCTTTTGGCTTTGGAGGGGTTTGTGCTTTTGTTTCTCCTATATCTTCTTAATAAAAATATCCTTTTGTAAAAGCGAAAAAAATAAGGTACCAGCTTTGCCCTTGGGTGGTTTGCTTAATTCCTCTGAGACTCAGTTTTCTCCTTTAAAAAACTGGGGAGGGTGAAAAGAGATGATTTTTGGGGTCCCTACCAGTTCTAAAAAAATTTTTTTAATTACTATATTGGTACAAAATCATAAAGACCAAGCTTGGCTTCAAAGATATAAAAAAATATAAGGATATGGATAGATAGATACATAGATAGATATAAAAAGATGCTTTCCTGCCCCTGCCCCCAAACAACCAGACACACACACACACACACACACACACACACACACACACACACACACA
>NW_027187349.1:17168120-17219644 GCF_028583685.1 Petaurus breviceps papuanus
ACACACACACACACACACACACACACACACACACACACACACACACACACACCTTTGCATTGGGGTAGTTGATTGGTGAAGAATATTGCATAAAATATCTGATTTTTTTATATCAATCAATATTGCTGATTTTTTTTCTTTTCCTCTTTAGAAAACCATTATAAGAGGCAACTCCACGGGAAGGGCAAAAAAGCTAGGCTATGTACAGAGAGAAGACAAGCAAACAGCAGCAATGGGGCTCAGATCCCAGGAACAGAAAGGGGTCTCAGTTCCAGCCTCCAGCCCATCTTGAAATCTGCTAAGTAATAAACAAGGCAAGAATCCCCTGAACCAGCAAAATTTCTCAGATGACTGATGATAGCTGAGTCCAGCAGTAGTCTACTACTGCCCACACCATGAAGTTTCAGAGGTCAGACTCTGCACTGGATCAGACAACTTTAGGAGTTCTGAAAACTTGCAGTTCTAAGCCTGAGCTGTTCCTGAGATATGAAGTAATACGCCATTCAATATGCCAAGAAAGTAGCGATAGAACCAGCCCAGACATCCCTCCAAATGTGTACGGATGCTGGCCCTAACATTAAGTCCAAAGTTAGAAATTAGGTTAGAAAAATGAACAAACAAATAAAGAATCCCATCATAAAGAGCTTGTATGGTGATAGAAATGCTCAAAACAAACCCAGGAGAAAATTACTTCTAAACAACTACAAGCAGAGTTTCAAAGAAAAATAGGGCTTGGGGGAAAAAAAATTTAACCAGAATTCCTAGAACAGATGAAGCAACAGGGTTTTTTTAAGTTAAAATTTTGATAAATGAAGTGGATGTTCCAGAGGGGGGAAATGGGAAAAGAAATGAGAGCTATTAAAGAAAGAATTAGAAAGGAATTAACAGCTTGGCACAAGGGGTACAAAACCCCCATCCAAGCAACAAGCTCCCTGAAAATTATAATAGGCCAAATAGAAATCAATCATTTAATGAGACAAGAAGAAATATTAAAACAAAGTTAAAGGGCTGAAAATATAGAATAAAATGTAAGGTATCTCAGAGCAAAAAAACAATTGACCTGGAAAACAAACTGACAAAAAAAAAAGGACCAAGGGGGCAGCTAGGTAGCACAGTGAAAGGGCACCAGCCCTGGAGTTAGGAGGACCTGAGTTCAAATTCGGTCTCAGACACTTAACACAAAAACTAGCTGTGTGACCTTGGGCAAGTCACTTAACCCCAATTGCCCTCTAAAAAGCAAAAAAAAAAAGAACCAAGATATCTAATTTCAATTCATTTTTTGTTGGTTTGTTTATTTATTTGTTTTGGTTTTGGAGGCAATTGGGATTAAGTGACTTGCCCAGAGTCACACAATTAGTAAGTATTTGAGAACAAATTTGAACTCAGGTACTCCAAAATCCAGTTTCCAAATTTAAAAATAATAATAATACTGCAAAGGAGCCAGAAAGAATTTAAGTATCAAGGAATCACAGTCAGAATCACACATAACTTAGTATCCACCACTTGAAAAAGAACAGAAAGCTTGGAATATGATTTTCCAGAAGACAAAGGATATGGGTTTATAGCTAAGAAGAGCTTAATCAGCAAAACTGAGTAAAATGCTGGAGGGTGAGGGAAATAGACCTTCAATGAAACACAGGACTTTCAAGTATTCCTAATGAAAAAACCAAAGCTGTGTAGAAACTTTGAAGTTCAAACAAAGGGATTAAGAAAACCATAAAAAGTTAAAAAACAAATGAACAATGATAAAGGACCAAACAAAGATAAATGCTTGTTTTCAGATATGGGGAGATGATACACTGTCTTCTCTGAACCCTATCATAATCATGAGTAATCAAGGGAGCCCAAAGAGACAGAACTGGGAACCATTCTGTTGTGTCTTGATGTGCTGAAGAGAAGAATGGAAAGGGGGAAGAGGAATACACAGTGGTGGTGAGGGGAAGGAAAAGAAAGTTAGGGAAAATTATCACACATAATCATGATATCTACATAACTATACAAACAATAAGGAGGGAGTGAAGGGGAAACAGCTGACACTGGAACTTCTCATCTAAACTGGTCAAAAAGAGGAAATACACACAGACATGCAGTCAGGTACATTTCACTCATTTAGGAAAGAAGAGAGAAATGAAAGTTGATACTGGAGTAGATAAAGAGAGAGATTAGTCCTAAGATAAGTCCTAAGTAAATACAAAAATGTTTCTAGCTCTTTTTGAGGTGACAAAGAATGGAAATCTGAGGGAGTACCCATAAATTGGGAAATGACTGAAAAAGTTATGGTATATAAAGTGAAAAAATACTATTGTGCTATTACAAGTGAACCACTTCCTTTTTGTCCGACATCTTAGCTCGGAGGCGGCAGCCACAGGAGTACCAGAAGCCTCACCATGCCTCCCAAGGACGATAAGAAGAAGAAAGTTGCTGGCAAGTCGGCCAAGAAGGACAAAAATCCTGTGAACAAGTCTGGGGCAAGGCTAAGAAGAAGAAGTGGTCCAAGGGAAAAGTTCAAGACAAGCTCAACAATCTGGTTCTATTTGACAAAGCAACATACGACAAACTCTGCAAAGAGGTCCCCAACTATAAACTTATCACCCCTGCAGTAGTCTCAGAGAGACTGAAGATCCAGGGTTCTCTAGCCCGAGCAGCTCTCCAGGAACTGCTTCGTAAAGGTCTGATTAAGCTGGTTTCCAAACACAGAGCACAAGTGATATATACCAAGAATACCAAGGGTGGAGATGCTCCAGCTGCTGAAGATGCATGAAATGGTTCAACATTTCTATGTAGATTTTCAAAAATAAACTCATTGGACTAAGAAAAAAAAAACAAGTGATAAAGGGGATGGCTTCAGGGAAACCTCAGAAAACTTAAATGAACTGATGCAGACTAAGTGAATAGAACCAGGACAACAATTTATACAATGATGACAATGTGGTGAAGACACACAACTTTGAAAGAATTGAAGACTCTAATCAGTGTGATGACCAACTACAATTCCATAGGATTAATAATTACACATTAGACACACCTTCTGATAGAGAAATGGAGGGCTCAGAGTGCAAAATGAAACAAAGGGTTTTTGGATATGGCCCATGTAGAAATTTGTTTTGCTTGGCTTTATATATTTGTAACAGCTTTCTTCCTTTCATTCTCAGCTGGGGGAAGGGAAGGAAAGATAGTTTTACTTACTGAAAAAAGTTAAATAAAATTTTTTTTAAAGAAATGTTCAATAGGCAATTGATAATGCAAGACTGGAGATCAAGACGACTAAGACTAGATACATAGGTCTGTAATAAAAACTTGGTAATCTCAGCAGTTCCCAAGGATTTAAACATAATCTCTCACAGAATATTTGAGTGTTTTATGTATTTATGTATAACTCTGAGTCTTGTATATTCAGTTTCTATTAAAGACATTCAAAAACTGTTTCATATATGATAACCAAGAGAAGACCCTGAACATGACCCAACACTTAGCCTTGCTAGAGATTTCTAAATAGGAGCAGACCAATAGAGAAACCTGAGATGATCTGGGGTCAGCCCTCTTACCTTGATGAATCAAGTCAGTTTAAACCCAGACTCCCTTTGGGGTGGGGAGGGGGAAGGAGTTCTGAGCTAAAGGATTGTAACGGAAATGCAAATTTAAAGATCTTCCCTGCCCCTAGGCTAAAGTGCACCTGAAGCCTGGGGTGGGAGGCTTGTTTTTCAGTAGATACTTCTTGATTGGCCAGTGAGTCAGTCAATAAGGTTGTTACATTTTCTGAACCAGGAGAAGGCTATATAAGCCCTGATGTGTAGCTTTGTTTTGGGACTCACTTTGAGAAGTGTTCTATGATTTGATCTGAATTCTGGGAAGGCGTTGTTGAGAGTCCCCTGGCTTTGAAAAACCCAGATGTTGATTGGGTATGGATGTAATGGCTGGACAGTTTGGAAAGCTGTCTACTTGATCTGTTTCTGTCTTGATAATTCTGCCTGTATACTTTGAAGTTCGGGGTGCTGACCTTTTTGCCCTGAACAAGGTAAACGATATATGGTCTGACTGATTAAAGTAAGCTTGTTAACCCATTTTGAGTTGCTTTCCTTTATCAAAGCAGATCCAAGAACCTGTATGGGCAGCAAACCCTGAGGACGTGCTTGGGGTGCTTGCTGCTACAAGGATACAAAATATAAAAGAGTTTATCAATAAATAAATACCTGGGTGTAATGGAGTTTTAATTAGAGCTATCCCATGAACAATGCTCAGAGTTGCCCTTCTTTCTGATTGACCATGTTGCTGTTGTTCAGTAGTTTAAAATTTGTCTGACTCTTTATGCCCCTTTTGGTGTTTTTTTTTGGTAAAGATACTCCAATGGTGTGTCATTTCCTTCTCCAGCTCATTTTACAGATGAGGAAACTGAGGCTGTTTGCCTTAATCCTGTTTGGGTTAAGTGATTTGCCCAGGGTCATACAGCTAATATCTGAGGCTGGATTTGAAATCAGGTTTTCATGATTCCAGGCCTGGTGCTCTTTCCCCTTAACCATCTAGCTGCCCCCTGGTTGACCATAGTGGGGACCTTTGGGGCCTACTTCTGGTCATAGGTTAATTTAGCACTGAAAGAACTTGGCATTCTGGATGAGCTTGGGACGGTTTCTTAGTTCCCTCCAACCACCATGACAGAAGTAGGGGATGAGGTGTCACATTAGTTAAAAGAAGAAACAGCTTCAAGCTCAATCTCTGCTTCAAATCTTCTATTTGACAAGTAATGAGCTGTCTCTATATTCTTCACGAAGATGGTAGAGGAATAGGTTATGATCTTTCCCCCCATCCCACCAACACTGCCATGTGAAATACAGAGCAATTAGGTGAGCTTTTGACTGGGCCCCGGGAAAGCCTTTTTTCAAGGTGACAAAGTATCAACCAAGCTTGGCTACAATCTCATGAGTTTAGGAAGTCTTTAGGCTCTTTGCCCGTGGAATTGGAACTGACTCAGGGTAGAATACTTTAGGGCTTTTGGATAAGTTGACCACCAACAAAAGGACTGGGCCAAGTCTGTCTGTTTTGCCAACAGATACCTACACAGGGAATTGTTTGGATGGTGCAGAGACAAGGTCAAATGGAAAAAGCCTAATCAGCAGTCTCATAAACTATGTTCTGAAGAGGTTTAGGTTTTTATTCCCCCAATAAATTGTAACCGTAGTTATGTTAAATTATCAAATCCCATTTTAAATGTTTTTTTAATAGAAAAAACTTACAAATGTTGTTTTATGTGTAGGAATTTGTATTTGTCCCATATCTGATTCCTGAGGAAGTTAGGCATGGCAGTGGACAGACTTCTTAACCTTGAGTTAAGAAGACAAACCTGACTTCATATCTGACCCAAGATACTTAGTAGCTGTGTGACCCTAGGTATGTCACTTAACTTCTGTCTGCCTCACTTTCCTCATCAGTAGAAGATGAGGGTAGCACCTACCTCCCAAGGTTGTTTTGAGGATCAAATAAGATGATAATTGTAAAGTGCTGGGCATAGTGCCTGGAACATAGTAAGCACTATATAAATGTTTGCTATTTATTAGCTATTATTATTTTTGTGATAATAAAATATTTGTAAAGCACTCTCCTAACCTTCAGGTGCTATATAAATGCTAGTTATTATTAATTAGCCTTTTAATTTCATCTTTAGGGGAAACTATAGAAATATTTGTTGGGAGAGGGGGTAACTAGTTGAAAAGTGTGAGAAAAGGAAGGGTCTAATTAAAGGCAAGACTCCAACAGGGACTGAGTGAACCCTGTCCAAAACATGTAATTAATTGGGTCCAGAGCAGAGGAGGCTCCTTAGGGGAGGTAATGGTGCAGTACTACAGCCTATGTGGGCTTGGGGGGGAGGGGGAGGGTTCAAAGTTATATGTTTAAAACACATTACTTTTATTGTATGCTTAACATTTGCTTTGTTATAAAAAAATGTAATCACTTCTTAATTTTATTTGTATAAAATCCGAACTGGGGCACTTTGCTTATTTTATGAAAAGAGGTGGAGTGGAGCAGTAATTTGTTCTTAATTTTATTTGTATAAACCTGATTAAGGTAATTATGTGCTTGATTATTTTTTGAAAAGGGGGGGGTGGAGCAGTAATTTTTTTTCTTAGTTTTATTTGCATAAAACTTTTACAATGGCAATTATTTGAATACTTTATAAAAAGAGGGTGGAGTAGTAAGAAAAACATTTCAGGAGGGGCGTGGCCAACTAAAGTTTGGAAACCACTGTTCCAGGCAAGGTGTAAGCTACCGCCTGCACGAAGAGTGAGAAAGGTCCAACTCAACTGAGGGGTAAGGGTGCCATGAGTTCGAGCTTCTCTAGAAAGAGGAAAGTGAGACTAGTAGTGGCTATGCAAGCCTCGCTTCAGAGACCAAAAGGGAAAAACCACCAAAGGTCCAGCACCACAAGAGCGAATTTGCCCACCAGCTCCGCCCATACAGATCCTAGCACTGCCCACTTGCAGTCACGTGTGAGCACTTCCGGAAGTTATATAGCCGCCCACACTGACCATGGCTGTACAAGTCAACGACTGCAGGTGAGAATGAAGCTAAACGGAAAGTTGGCGGAAGTGACGTCACTCGGCGCGCCGGGAGGTTAATAAGGCCGGGTAGGTTCGGGTCGCCGTGGCGGGCGCAAAGGCTGCCTCCGGCCGATCTCCAGTTCCACCGACGTTGGCGGTGGCTACAGCGACTCTAGGTATCATTCCTTTTGATTTTCTCCCCTCTCTGGAGAATAAGGAGGTGGGAAAAAGCTGGTAGACCGACCTCAGTGGGGGCGGCCGAGGCGACGGCCGCCGTGTCGCGCGCGGGCTGATTTTTGGAAAGGAGGGTGAGGGGGATGGGAGGAGGGTTGGCGGGCGCGCGGGAGGCGTGTGGGGGGCGCGGGCTACTGCTGGAACTACCGGCGAGAGGTGCGGGGTGCTCAGCGGGTCTCGCGGCCGCAGCGCGCCGGGCCCTGGATGCGGCGGCCGCTGACCGCTCAGACCCACTCCCCGCCGGTTTTTTCTCGGTCCCCCGGCCCAGTGCATTGTTGGTCTTTGGGCCATTTTCCGGTAATTTTCTCCAAGGCGAGGGGAAAGTTGCTGAGGGAAGATTGCGCACGTGCAGGTGACGGGTGGAAGGGTGATAATCTTGATAGGATACAAGTGATAACTCGGAATCCGGTGCCGCCTCTGACTGTTGGCGTCTTTGTGACCCTGGACCAGTCTCAGTGCCCGCACGAAGCCCTCTGACACTAATGAGTTATCTGGAGGTGGTGGTTGGAGTTTCTGAACCTCTCTCTTTGATAGAGTGTGTTTCTTATACCAATGGAGGCTCTGGGTCAACCACAAACCACTTATTAAGTGACTTCCTAGATGTTTAGAACTATGCTAATCATGGAAATGGGAAGGAAGATCGAAAACAGCCCCTGCTTCAAAAAAAACTTACGGTCCAACGGGGAAGACAACATGTACTTATATAGTTAGGTACTAGATGCAAAGTAGATTCAAGGTAACTTAGTAGCAGCTGGGAAGACTGAGAAAAGCCTCCTGTAGAAGGTGGTGCTTGAGCTGACTCGATGTAAGCCCACGAGGCCTAGAGGAGGTGAAAAGGAAGAGCATGCCAGTTTGGGGGGGAGTGCTAGTACAATTGCCCCTAAGCTGGAAATGGAGCATCCTTTATGAGGAACAGCAAGGTGGTCGCTGTAACTGGACTCTAGAGCCTATGCAGGAGCAAAATGTTAGGAAGACTGGAAGGATAATTGGGGGTAGGTTGTGAAGAGTTTTAAATGAACAGGAATTTATATTTGATCTTAGCTTAGAAGAGTCACTGGAATTTATTGATTTGGGGACTGATATGGTTCCTGGCATCTAGGTGGCCTGAAGGTTCAAATTTGGCCTTTGACACCAGCTTTGTGACCCTGGGCCAGTCAGTTAACTTCTTATTGATTTTTTTTTTCCTTTTTGGAGGGCAATTGGGGTTAAATAACTTGCCCAAGGTTACACGGCTACATTTTTTGTGTGGGTGTTAAGTGTCTGAGGCCGGAACTGAACTCGGGTCCTCCTGACTCCTGGGCTGTAGCTTTACTCACTGCCACCTAGCCGCCCTGGAGCAGGTTAACTTCAGATTGCACTAATCCACTGGAGAAGGAAATAGCAAACCACTCCAGTATCTATAGTATTGGTGTTAAGAGGGGTTTTTGACTAAAAAACAACACGGTCAGACCTGACTTTTAGGAAGATTACTTTGGCAATTGTATGAAGAATGGAGAGACACCTGAGACATTCCAATTAGAAGGCTAGTGTAATCCATCCAAGAGGATGATGGTTGTGTTATGAAAGAGATAATATGAAGTCTAAAAAGGACAAGATTTGGAAGGTAATTGGATATGTGAGTTGAGTGAGTGAGAAGTAAATGGGTTGGTGTGACTGGTGTCCTTCACAGTAATAGGGAAGGTTTGGGAGAGAGGTTGGTTGGGGGGAGAAGAAAAGTTCTATTTTTGACTTTTTGATTTTGAGATACCTATAGGACAGTTCATTTGAAATGTCCAGTAAACACTTCTTGAAGCAAGTGGAGCTTAAAAAAAGACTAGGGTTGAGTATTTAGATCTGGGAGGCTTCTACAATAGAGATGATAATTGAATACATGGGAACTGATGAGATCAGCAAGTGAGAGAACAGAGTAAATGGCGTTCCTCTACCCTTTCTTTTTCCTGCCTTCCTCTAAAAAAATTGACCTCCCTCAGAGGAGCTTGGGCTTGCTCTAGATCCTATCCAACCCTTTCTACTTGCCCAAACTAACTCACACTAGAATGCTGATGTGAAGATATAGTAACATTAACATCCTGCTGGGGAGCTGATAATTTCTTCAACATAGTGTATAATTTAGGAAATAAATGCCACTTCCCAAACTCCATAATCTGTGGGTCATAATCTCTATGCCACAGTGATAGCCCAAGTTGAAACACTCTCTTATATTTCTCTGTGGTTAACAGGTTTTCTCTTGTTAGATGCAGAACTTAGCACATGGTAGGCACTTAATAAACGTTGGCTGATAGATCATGCTTGCTTAAGTTGTCATTCACATGCTGTTAACTGCTTCTTAAATTGAGCCTTTCCTTTAAGAAATTCTTGATCACCAAGAACTGCTGATAAGTAAAATTGATTTAAAATGTTTGTCTTTTTACCTTTTTCACATATTTAGTTAATATTATATTAAATACCTACTACATGAAAAATACAGTGCTAGAGATACATCAGGCAGCTAGGTGAGTAAGTGAATGGAGTCAGGAAGTTGTTGTTTTTGTTGCTCTTCAGTCATGTCCAGTGCTCCATGATCCCGTGGACCTTCATGACCACTACAGGCCCCTTCGATTCACCACTGTCACTCAGAGTCTGTACAAGTTCATGTTCATTGTTTCCATGACACTATCCATTTTATCCTGTGCTGTCCCCATTTCCTTTTGCCTCTAATCTTTCCCAACATTAGGGTCTTCCAATAAGTCTTATCTTCTCATTATGTGACCAGAGTATTTAAACTTGAACTTCAATATTTGACCTTACAGTGATAATTAATTGAATTAATTTCAGTATTAACTGGTTTGATTTCTTGTTGTCCAAGAGACTCAGAAGTCTCCTCCAGCACTACTACAATTTGAAAGTGTTCTGTAGCTCTCAGCTTTCTTTATAATCCAACTTTCACAGCCATACATTGCTACTGGAGAAACCATAGCTTTGACTATACACACCTTTGTAGTAAGGTGATGTCTCTGCTTTTTTAGTATGCTGTCCATATTTGCCATAGCTTTCCTACCAAGAAGCAAGTATCTTTTAATTTTATGGCTGCAGTTGCCATCTATGGTGATTTTTGAGACCAAGCATATAAAATCTGACACTGCCTCCATTTTCTCTCTCTCTAATTGCCAGGAAGTGATGGGACTGGTTGCCAAGATCTTAGGGTTTTTTTTGTTGTTGTTGTTGTTTTTATGTTAAGCTTCAAGCTAGTATTTATACTCTCACCCTCATCAGGAGGCTTCTTAATTCCTCTTCACTTTCTGCAATCAGAGTGCTATCATCTGCATAATATGAGGTTATTGATATTTCTCCCATAACCTTTTGATTTTCTATAGCCCTTTTGATTCCTCCAGGTGTTGTAAGTTAAATAAATAAGGTAACAATATACAGCCTTGTTGTACTCTCTTTTCCAATCTTAAACTAATCAGTTGCTCCACCTTCCGTTCTAACTGTTGCTTCTTGACACACATACAGGTTCCTCAGGAGATAAGTAGGATGGTCTGGTGTTCCCATCTTTTTGAGAACTTGCTACGTTTTGTTGTGATCCACACGGTCAAAGGCTTTAGTATAGCAGTGAAGCAGAAGTAAATATTTTTCAGGAACTCCCTTGTTTTCTCCATAATCCAGCAAATGTTGGCAATTTGGTCCCCACTTCTTCTGCCTCTTTGAAAGTCAGCCTGCTCTTCTGGTAATTCTCAGTTCCCATATCGCTGAAGTCTAATTTGTAGAATCTTAAGCATTACCTTGCTAGCATGTGAAATGAGTGCAATTGTTCAGTAATTTGTACATTCCTTAGCATTGTCCTTCTTTAGGACTGGAACATAAACTGATCGTTTTCAGTCCACTGGCCACTGTTGAGTTTTCCAAATTTGCTGGTATTGAGTGCAGCACTTTAACAGCATCACCTTTTAGGGTTTTAAATAGCTTGGCTGGAACCTCCACTAGCCTGCTTAATTTAACTCTTCTACTTGGTAAGTCACTACCACTTTTTTCTTTTATCATGCTCATTTTTGCATGAAACAGACACTACCTTTATGACCCTGGACAAGTCACTTAATCTTTGTTTGCCTTTTTCCGCTGGGGAAGGAAATGGCAAATCATTCCAGTATCTTTGCCAAGAAAACCGTGTGGACAGTATGGTCCATGGGATCATGAAGAGTCAAACAGGACTGAACAACAAGAGATACAGACGTGGTCTCCAGAGTCTTTTGATGGAGCACCATCTTTGCCTAAATGATGGGTATCACTTAAGGCTCTGTCCTGGGTCCTCTTGCATTTGGCAGTACTGTCCCTCTTGCTGATTCTACTTGTGCCCAGAGGTTCCATGATCACATTTCTGCAGAGACTCCCAAGTCTTTGTTATCCATTCCCAAATAGCTCTCTTGAGTTCCAGTTCTGCATCCTAAAGTGACTCTTAAACATCAGACATTTTATGCCTGAATGTCCTCCCAGCACCTGTTGGGATGTTTGATCTGCCTGAAAGTAAACTGATCTGTGTTCTCCAGGCCTCCCAACTTTCCTGTTTTGATTGGTGATACTTACCATTATTCTTAGACCATGGCACGGAACCTCATTGATCCTAGCTGCTAAACTATTCCTCTCCACATGCATTCAGTAAGGTGCCAAGTCCTGTCAGGTTTTTACCAACCCAATATCTCTTCCCTCCTCATTAGTTATACTGCCAACATTATGAGTATTTATTAATTATCCAGTATGGTATATGCTATAGTTAAGGTAGTCGTAGTAAATCAAGAGATGACAACATCAAGGGTTGTTTGTATGTGTATGTGTAAAATTCCCTTTGCAATATTAAATAAACAGAATAAGTTGAAGCAATAGTGAAAGCATTTTTTTGCATTTATGAATTTTTCAGGTATCATAGATAGCACGAGGTAATGTTTTTTAGGGGTGGCTAGGTGACACAGTAAATAGAGCAGCGACCCTGGAGTCAGGAAGACCTGAGTTTAAATCCAGCCTCAGACACTTAACACAAAAACTAGCTGTGTGACCTTGGGCAAGTCACTTAACCCCAATTGCCCTCCAAAAAGCAAAAAAAAAAAAAGTAATATTTTTTAATCTGGATAGAGTAACTTTTAGAAATTTTAAATTTAGTGTGAATGTTCAACTTATAATAGTATAATATGTTTTTGAGCTTGGAAAAAACCTGCATTTTTCAGATAAAAATGTTCATGCCCAGAAAGTGTCAGTAACTTGTCTGAGATAGCCAGGAGCAGAGCTAGGACCCAAAAGCAGACCCACTACTCCAAATTTGAGTCTTATTCCCTGACACTATGAACTTGCAGGTGGTTCCTGATTTTTTTTTTTAAAGCAATTGGGGTTAAGTAACTTGCTTAAGGTTATGTAGCCAGTTATTTTGTGTGGGTGTTAAGTATCTGAGCCCAGAACCGAACCCAGGTCTCCCAACTCTGGGGCCAGCACTCTTAACTCATTGCACCACCTGACCACCCCCCCTATATTCTTGCAACAAGAGTACATGCTTTTAATTGAATGGACCTCCAGTTGGTCCAGGGGCTGCTCCAAAATTGAAATTATAAAGAATATTTTTAATGTATAAATTTTAACTTGAACAAAAATTGGTGAATCTCTCCTTTTGAAGCAGGAGATAATTAGGAATTTAAAGGGTCAATAGTAACAGGTTTAGCATTTCTTTTGCCATAATAAGGGCACAGATCAAAGAGTTTATGGACCATTACAGAAACAAAAAGATCTTGGCACCCTTCTTAGAATCTTTTCCTTCTAAGCCCAGCTCCCCTCTATAGGCTAGAAATGACTAGGCTGCTCCCCCCCAGCTTTTTCTAAGGCATCTTTTCCCATCTTCACCAGACTTTCCAGTTACCTTATTTTCTAACTTTCTCTATTATAATCCTATATTGGATATGCCTATATTTACAATATTCCCCTTTCACAATGTATACTATAATCCTAAAACAACTTGTAGCCTTTTTCTAAAAGGTTAAAATGAAACAAATCATAAAATGTATACTTTTTAAATGTGTGTGTATATGTACTTGAGAAACAATACAGAATATTGAAAAGAAACAGCTTTGAGTCATGAAGTCCTATGTTCAAGTTTCTGCTACATGATCATGGGCCAGTCACTTAATTTTTCAGTGTCTGAGTTGCTTATCTGCTTGATTGAAATAGGAAGTTCCTTACAGGGAAGAAATCATAATTTAGGACCAAAAAAATACATGCATGTATGTATGTATGTTTGTTTCTTCAAAATACATCATTCAACCTAGTTCAAGGGTTCTCAGCTTTTTAAAAATATTTTTATAACTTTCAACATAATTTGTTCCCTTGTAATCCTATGTATTTTATTTTATACACTGAAAAACATCATTCTGAGAAAGGGTTTGTAAACTTTACCAGACTGCCATAGGATTTCAGAAAAGACTTAGGAACCCCTTGCTTTAAATTATAAATTAAAAAGTAGAGGCCATGCTTTGTGGTTGGTATCTAAAAGAGCAGCAAGTTCACAATTGGTGCTCAGTATTTTGGGAATGATAATGCACATTGCCTGTACCATGCCTCAGAATGCAAAAATTAATCTTTTTTTTTATAGTGGTCAAAACCTTCATGTGGCATGCTTGACATGCCTAGGTAACATGAGTTAACTGTCTCTGATACTGAATTTGGCCAGATGAGCAACTTTCACACCATAGATTCAAATGAGGTATTGCTGTGCGATATTAACACTTTCATAGAAATGGTAAACTTGAAGATGTGGAAACAGTGGGGCATCTAGCAGTGTGAGGTGCAGAGGAATACATTAATTGTTGGTATTTGTGAGACCTGGTTTTAAGATATTGTTGACTTCACTTTATTTCCTTATTTAAGCTCCAGATTTTTTTTTCCCCAAGAGACATCACATTTCCTTGAAGTGGATATAACCTAAAGAGTTTTGAAAGGAGCTAAGACATAAATACTTGTGATGCTTCGAAGGACAAAGTGAAGCAAAGGGAGCAGAACTCTTTGGTTTGTCTAAGAAGGAAGTGAACATCATGGATCAAAACAACAGCTTGCCGCCTTATGCCCAGGGCTTGGCCTCTCCTCAGGTAATACAGCTGGACCATGGGTAGAAAGCTGCATTGTAAGGGACAGGTAAGAGGGAGGGAAGGGAGGTGAATTGTTGAAATATTGGCATGGATTTGCATTTAGTGTTTGAACCTTGTATTGTTACTGTTTGTTCAGACAACACCAGGTTTTGGATAGAAATTATGAAAGCTTTTGTCATAGTCAGGATTTTATTTTAAACTAGTAAAAGTATTTTTTACAAGGGGAATACCTAATTTCTGGATAAGTCCTGGAGGTATACCAAATAATCATAGAGTCAGATGTTTAAAAGTTTGTGATAAATATTAGCTTTCTAGTTAAGCCTGTATGTTTAAAAATCCTAAACCACAGCCCTATTTTTTTTTAATCTAGTAGTAAAGATTACTTTGTATCAACTCTAAAATTTTAGGTGTGTGAATCAGGTTGTTCTGCATGCTGTAAATGTTATGAACCCTTAAGTAAAAAGTTTAACAAAGTAGGAAAATGCACATATTGTTAGAGCTTTAGTATATGGCTTTTCCCCCCTGTTTCTATCTGTCTTGTTTCTATCAGTATTTTGGGTGGTAGAACCTAGTTAACAAAAATATTCTATTCCTATGAAATAGGAAGAGTTCATACTTTCTGCCCTATGTTGCAGGTAGGGAAGAGTTGTGAATCTCCAGTATCTGTCAGTTATTAGCACTTATGGTCTAGTAGAGTAGAGATAAATGGAAGGTGTAGTTCCTAAACTCCTAAACTTGCACAGCCACTAGCTAGTGCTGTAATCTTGAAGAAACCGAGCCTTGTTTACCTACAAAATTGGAGATAATTATGCTGTTCCTAACTAGCTCTGTATCTGTGAGGACAAAATAATCTACAAGAGTATGATGTGAAAAATTAGAAATAGAAGGCCTTTTAGAATTGCAGGATATTCAGGTAGATGATGGAAAACTGTTGATTTTGCCCTTTTTTTGTGAGGAGGAAAGTTTAACTCTTTTATGCACTTTTGAATAGAGAATAACGATTGTGGTTATTTTTGAAAACAGTCTCTTTTGGTTTCAGTATCTCCGATTTAGAAAGGACCTCAGAGCATAAATTTTTTATAACTACAACTGAAAATGATGAGGACATCCTCTTCCCTACATTTTACTAATGTTCAATGCCAGTCAAGCCATATACACTCAGCCAGATAGCTGTGTGGTTTATTTTATTCTTGTTCTCTGCAGGGTGCCATGACTCCTGGAATTCCTATCTTCAGCCCAATGATGCCCTATGGTACAGGACTGACTCCTCAGCCTGTCCAGAGCACTAGCAGTCTTTCTATTCTGGAAGAGCAGCAGAGGCAGCAGCAACAACAGCAGCAGCAGCAGCAGCAGCAACAAGCTGCCCAACAGTCTACATCTCAGCAAGCAACACAGGGAACTTCTGGCCAAACCCCCCAGCTCTTCCATTCACAGACTCTTACCACAGCACCTCTGCCAGGCACTACACCCTTGTATCCTTCCCCCATGACCCCTATGACCCCTATTACACCAGCCACACCTGCATCTGAAAGCTCTGGAATTGTACCACAGCTACAGTAAGTGTATCTCTGTCTAGTATATCTAGCTACTTCCACTGAATTAGGAGGGAAACGATTTCTTTTGGAGGTTTATGTATTCATTTTAGAGATGTCCATAGTATTATCTTAGTTAAAACTTGGCTTACTTTTTACAAATCTCAAAAGAAACCTCTGTAAATGAGCTTTATAGTAAGCAGATTATTATTCTTTATATTTTATCTGCTACTAACTCCTTTTAGTTTTGTACTATATAGAAGGCACTAATGGGAATCAAAAGGGTTCTTTGTTTATTCCCCTGAATAGACAATAATTAAAATTAACCTACTGATCAGACTGTTTTAAATATTCTTTCTAGTCCTCCTTTCACAGATAATTTTTTTTTTCTCTTTGATCAGTGGTACCCCACTTGATCAAGGAAAGGAGTCTTGTCCTTAAAAGAAGACAGTAACATAGAACCTGAATCTGTCACCTTTTGCCAAGAGATGTTTACTTTAGAAGATAGGTTTGGTCTGTCTTATTTACTTGTACCACTCCAATATGTGAATAAGTAGATGGTTTTGTTTTCTTTTGTCATCTTCATTTATACTAAACTCATTGGTGGTTTTTTAGGCAGGGCTTAAGAGTTCAGTATTAACTGTTAATCCTAGTCTATTCTATATGTTAGTACATTCTAGTGATTAAATAATTATGTAAATTATTCATGTTATGTCTTTAAATTGTTTATAGGAACATTGTATCCACCGTAAACCTTGGTTGTAAACTCGACCTAAAAACCATTGCACTTCGTGCACGAAATGCTGAATACAATCCCAAGGTAAAAGCTGGTTTAATATTCTCAGAATTTAAAATTATATCAGAACACATCCTGCTGGTTTCTTTCAATCCCTGAAATGAGGCTGAAAAGCCCAGAATACTTCTTTTTACATATCAAGTGATATAGTGATAGAAATATTTTTCAGTGGATAGTTGAATAAGTTGACAACTGCTCTGAATTTTGTTTCTAGCTTAAAGCACAGGTTCATTATAACTGAGATCTCCCCTGCTTTTGCTTAAAATGGGTAAGAGAATTGCCACACATTTTCTAGTGAATATTGTGAATTTTTACTTAACAGATAAAGCTCTTATAGATCATAAGTAAATAATATTCTGAAAACTCATAATTATTTTCTTCCTCTTAAATCACTTGTCCAGAAGAACTCTCCTAGAGGCATATGTTAAATTTATATTACCATTGACAAATGAAGACTGGTACTACTCTTCTCCCGTGTATTGATATAATAATACCAGCATGGAGATTGCCACTCTTTCCATATACTTGTTAAGAATATTGTCTCTGGGGACTTTCCAGAGGTAAAATACATATACACCAAAATATCTGTAGCAGGCTTTTTCTTTTAGCAAAGATCTGGAAACAGTTCTCAATTGGAGAATGCCCCAACAAATTGTGCCATGTGAATGTAATGGAATATTATTGTGCTATAGAAATGATGAATATGATGAACACAGAGAAGTATGGAAAGACACATGAAATAATGCAGAATTGCAGAATGAAGTAAGAAGAAAACTATACACAGTGACTACAACAGTGTAAATAGGGGGAAATCAGTACAGAGTGATCAGAAATAAATGTAGCAAAATTGCAGAGAACAAACTTGGTCCCAAAGAAGCAATATAAGAAGAAGCCTCCCCCTGATGCTGTATAGAGGTAGGGGGCTGGAGCGGGAGGGCACCATGATCATGGAACATTATGTATACTGTCAGATTTTTTTTTTAGCATATTGATCACTTTTGCTGAATTTTTTTTCTTCCTCTTTTTTTCTTTTAAATAATTCTTTGTTATAACAGATGGATCTTTGGGAGGGGCTGGGATACAGAGGGAAATTTAGGTAATGTTAAAAGACATTTTAAAAAATTAAATGAAACTGAAAGAATATACAGTAAGGAAATGGGAATTTTAAAAAGTTATAATATTCACAGCACTAATACCCTCTAACTAATTGCTAATTGCTGTTTTAGAGTAAGACCTTCAGAAAGAAGCATTGGCATTGGTAGAGTGCTTTGTAAGTCATTTGTTTAGTAGAATCACTGTTTGTTCAGTAACTAAGGATTTTCTGTGATAACATTTCAGCGTTTTGCTGCAGTCATCATGAGAATAAGAGAGCCAAGAACTACTGCCCTTATTTTCAGTTCTGGGAAGATGGTATGCACAGGAGCAAAAAGGTAGGAGTGAACATTGCTTTGCTTTTGCTGAACATTTAGGGAAAAAACCGTGAGCCCTGTGATTTGGGAACTATTAGTATGAATTAAAAGTTTGCTTTGATGTTTTAAATATCATTCTTTTAGTAAAGTTAGCTTCTAAGCTCTTAGGCCAGTGGTTCTCAAAATTTTTGGTCTCAGAACTCCTTTATACTCTTAAAAATTGTTGAGAACCCCAAAGAGTTTATTTATGTGGGTTATATCTATCAGTATTTACCATATTTAAAATTAAAACTGATAAATGTTTTAAAATATTCATTTAAAAATAATAATAAACCAATTACATGTTAACATAATGTTTTTATGAAAAATAACTTTTCCAAATTTTATTAATACAGAGAATGACATTGCTTTAATATCTAGTTTAATAGAAAACACCTGGATTCTTCTACCTGCTTCTAGATTCATTCTATTGATGCTTTTTATTTTGATTGAAGTATATTAAGAAAATATGCCCAAACAAAGATATGTAATTAGAGAAAAGAAGAATAGGAAAAGGAAGAAAAGAGGCAAATGACCTCTTAGGTCGGTTATGAAGAGTTTTGACCTCACATGCTCCATAAGTCTTGGGACAACAGACCACACTGTCAGAAACCTTGTTCTAGGCAGTTGCATTTGTTTTTTTCCATTTTTCATTGTTACAAATTTATCATCAAGAATAAGCTATAAACAGTGGGGTATTTTTTCCCTGTCTATATTTGATAGTCATAATGTGAATATTTTCAAAGAAAATTTCTCTAACAAAATCTGGCCATTACAAAACCTTTTCCTTGGCAGTCATGAATATGGTAGTATATGGAAAAAAACAAGGAGGAAAATATTATTGTGGGCATTTTGATTTTTGCTCTTTTCTTTCAAAAAACAGAAAAATGGAATACTTTGATTTTTCACTCCACCTTAGCCCCATCACAAATGATTGTCCTCTTTTAGTCTTATTTGTTTCCACAGAATAGAGTAGAGATATGAAACTCCTACAGGAACTAGATTGAATTATAATTGGGAAATGTTTAACAGAATAAATAAAAATACATTACAACATAGATAATGTTTATTTCTGGTTTTCTAAGCCAATATGCTGCTCCAGGGATTCTTTGTATTTCAGTTTGACATCACTGGGCTAAAGAAACATGCAAAGTAGACTTTTGGATAGAAATAAGATATTCCTTTGCTTCATCTTTGCCTTTTAAAACTGCAGTGACTTTTTCAGAACAGGAAACTTCATATAAATATACATTATGATATTATGTTTTGCATTTCAGTTCCATAAATATTTTTATCATTCCTCCACTGCCTTTTTTTTTTAATGGGAAACTAGGTGGTGTAGTTAATAGAGTGCCAGACCTGGAGTCAGGAAGACTACGTGAGTTCGAATCTGGTCTGGGACACTTACTAGCTCTGTGACCTTGGGCAAGTCACTTAACTCTGTTTAACTTGGTTCCTCATCTGGAAAATGATCTGGAGAAGGAAATGGAAAACCACTCCAGTGTCTCTGCTAAGAAAGAGACAGACATTGGGGCGGCCAGGTAGCACAGCGAGTAAGAGCACCGGCTCCAGTGTTGAGAACACCTGGAGATCGAATCCCGGGCTCAGACACTTAGCACCCACCCAGAAACACCTGGCCGTGTAACCTTGAGCAAGTTACTTAACCCCAATTGCTTAGGGGCGGCCAGGTGGTTCAGCGAGTAAGAGCACCGGCTCCAGTGTCGGGATGACCTGGATCAAATCCGGGCTCAGATACTCAGCACCACACCTAGAAATAATAACTGGCCGTGTAACCTTGAGCAAGTTACTTAACCCCGATTGCTTAAAAAAAAAAAAGAAAGAGACAGACATGACTAAACAACAAATTTTTTTTTCACACATCTTAAATTACTTTATTTCCAGTCTTTTAAAACTGTATTATAACAATCTCTATCCACTGTTTCAAATGGGAAGTGAATGTTCCATTAAGGTTCTGAAGAAGTCGATCATTAGAGATTCATTTATACAACTGTTGTCAAGTCCATTCTTGGATATATCAAACACAGACATTTAATTTGGTAAACACCAAAATATTTTAGTTTAAAAGATCTATTTGTGCACTATGCCATTTATTTGTTTTTATTAATTTGTTTATTTAATTTTAGTTTACAACATTCAGTTCCACAATCCCTTGAGTTTCAGATTTTCTCCCCCTCCCCACCCCATGGCAGCATGAAGTCAAATACAGGATCTACAAATACCTTCACATTAAACATTAGTCAGGTTGTAAAGAAGGATTATAACCAATGGAATGGACAATGGGAAAGAGGAAACAAAACAAGAAAAAGAAAGAGACCAAGTAGTTTGCTTCAGTCTGCATTCAGACTCTATAGTTCTTTCTCTGGATGTGTATGTCCCTTTCCATCATGAGTCTTTTGGAGTTGTCTTATAACCTTACATTGCTGAGAGGAGTCCAGTCTATCAAGGTTAGTCGTCACCATACATTGTTTCTGTAATTGTGTACAAATATCTCCTGGTTTCTGCTCTTCTCACTCAACATCAGTTTATATAAATCTCTCCAGGTTATTATGAAATCTGTCTGCTCCTCATTTCTTATAGCACAGTAGTATTTCATTACATTCATATACCACAACTTGTTCAGGCATTACCCAGTTGATGGGCATTCCCTTGATTTCCAATTCTTTGCCACAACAAAAAGAGCTGCTACACATATTTTTGTACATATGGGTCCTCCTCCCACTTCTATGATCTCTTTGAGATACAACCCTAGAAGTGGTATTGCTGGTCAATACCACTTATTTATTTATATATATACCACTGATTTATAGCCCTTTGGGCATAGTTCCAGATTGCTCTCCCAAATGGTGGATCAGGTCACAACTCCACCAACAATGCATTGGTGTTCCAATTTTTCCACATCCTCTCCAGCATTTATCATTTTCCTGCTTTGTCATTTTAGCCAATCTGGCCAGTGAGATGTGGTACCTCAGAGTTGTTTGGATTTGCATTTCTTGAATCAATAGAGATTTAGAGCATTTTTTCATATGTTTATAGATAATCTTTAATTTCATCCTCTGAAAACTGCCTGTTCATATCTTTTGACCACTTATCAGTTGGGGAATGACTTGTATCCTTATAGATTTGACTCAGTTCTTTTTATATTTTAGAAATGAGGCCTTTATCAGAGACACTAGTTGTAAACTTTCCCAATTTTACACTACCCTTTTAATCTTGGTTACATTGGCTTTATTTGTACAGAAACTTTCCAATTTAATGTAATCAATTAATCCATTTTGCATTTTAAAATGATCTCTACCTCTTGTTTCATCATAAAATCTTCCCTTCTCCATAAATCTGACAGTTAAACTATTCCACTGCTTATAGTATCAGCCTTTATACCTAGATCATGAACCCATTTCAACTTAATTTTGGTTGAAATTTTGTTATATAGTGTTAGATTGGTCTGTGCCCAGTTTCTGCCATACTATATTCCAGTTTTCCGAGCAGTTTTTGTCAGATAATGAGTCCTTATCCCAAAAACTAGGGTCTTTGGGTTTATCCAACAGTAGATTACTGTAGTCATTGACTGCTAAGTCTCATGTACCCAGTCTATTCCATTGTTCCACTACTCTATTCCTCAGCCAGTACCAAGTAGTTTTGATGACTGCTGCTTTAGAATACAGATTAAAATCTGGTACAGCTAGGCCACCTTCCCTAGCATTTCTTTTCATTAAATCCCTTGACATTCTGGACCTTTTGTTCTTCCAAATGAATTTTGCTGCTATTTTTTCTAGCTCTATAAAGTAATTTTTGGTAGATTGATTGGTATGGCACTAAATATGTAATTTAATTTAGGTAAAATTGTCGTTTTTATTATATTAGCTCAACCCAGCTATGAGCAACTGATGTTTTTCCAGTTAGATCTGAATTTATTTGTATGAAAAGTGTTTTGTAATTGTTTTTGTATAGGTCCTGGGTTTGTTTTGGCAGGTAGATTTCCAAATATTTTATAATGTCTACAGTAACTTTAAATGGAATTTCTCTTTCTATCTCTTGCTGTTGGATTTCATTAGAAATATATAGGAATGGGGGGTGGCTAGGTGGCATAGAATAGAGCACTGGCCTTGGAATCAGGAGGACCTGAGTTCAAATCCAGCCACAGACACTTCACACATACACACACACACAGACACCTAGCCATGTTACCTTGGGCAACTCACTTAACTTGCCCTACCTACCCCCCTCCCAAAAAGAGCAAAAAAGAAATAATATAGGAATGCTGAGGATTTATGTGGGTTTGTTTTATATCCTGCAACTTTGCCAAATTTATTTATTATCTCAAGTAGTTTTTTTTACTTGATTCTCTAGGATTCTCTAAGTATATCATCATATCTTCTGCAAAGAGTGATAGCTTAGTCTCTTCTTTGCCTAATTTGATTCCTTCAATTGGTTTTTCTTCTCATTGCTACTGCTAATATTTCTAGTACCAAATTGAATAAGAGGGGTGATAGTGGACATCCTTGTTTCACCCCTGATGTTATTGGGAATGCTTCTAGCTTATCCCCATTACATATAATACTTGCTGATGGTTTTAGATAGATGCTACTTATTATTTTAGGGAAGACTCCATTTATTCCTATACTTTATTGTGTTTTTAATAGGAATGGGTGTTGTATTTTGTCAAAAGCCTTTTCTGCATATATTGAGATAATCGAATGGTTTCTGCTAGTTTTGTTGATGTAATCAATTATACTGATTGCTTTCCTAATATTGAACCACCCTTGCATTCCTGGAATAAATCCTACCTGACCAAAGGTATTATTCTTGTGATAAGTTGCTATAGTCTTTTTGCTAATATTATTTAAAATTTTTGCTTCTCTATTCATGAGGGAAATTGGTCTATGATTTTCTTTCTCCATTTTGTCCCTTCCTGATTTAGGTATCAGTACCATATTTGTGTTATAAAAAAAATTTGGTAAGACGACTCCTTCTCCAGTTTTCCCAAATAGTTTGTAAAGTATTGGAAGCAGTTGTTCTTTAAATGTTTGATAGAATTCGCTAGTAAATCCATCTGTCCCTGGAAATTTTTTCCTAGGGAGTTCATCAATGGCTTGTTCAGTTTCTTTTTCTGAGATAGGATTATTTAAGTAATTTACTTCCTCTTCAGTTAATCTGGGCAATTTATATTTTTGTAAATATTCATCCATTTCACTAAGATTGTCAAATTTATGTGCATACAATTGGGCAAAATAATTCCTAATTATTGTTTTAATTTCCTCTTCATTGGAGGTAGATTCACCTTTTTCATTTTTGATACGCGTAATTTGGTTTTCTTCTTTTTTTATCATATTGACTAAGTCTGTTGATTTTATTGATTTTTTCATAAAACCAGCACTTAGTTTTATTTATTAATTCAAGAGTTTTCTTAATTTCAATTTTATTAATCTCTCCTTTGGTTTTTATTATTTCCAATTTAATGTTTAATTAGGAATTTTCAGTTTGTTCTTTTTCTAGCTTTTTCAGTTGCGTGCCCAATTTATTGACCTCCATTTTCGCTATTTTGTTCATGTATGCATTCAGGGATATAAGAAACCCTTGTTACTTTAATGTAACTTACAGCTTAGTGGAGCGTATGATTAAAATATAAAAAACACTCCACAATGCTAAGTGCATAAAAGAGCAGTGTACTATCTGAGATGCAGGAAGTGAACAGACATCACTTACTGCAAATCAAGAAAGGAAGCAGGATTTGAATTGGACTCTAAAGAATGCATTTAGGTTTCTAAGAAAAAGGAATTATTTGAGCAGAAGGTATGGGGAAAACACAGCTCTGTTAGGAAGATAGTGCATGATCCTTTAGCTAGAGAGCAGTGTCAGTGGAGTGCAGTGGTATGAAATCAGTCTTGAAAGATGAGGCCCTTCGGTGCGAGGCTAGGAGTTTGAACTTTATGGAGTAGACAGAAGGGAAGCATTAAGATGTTTTAAGCAGAAGAGTAACATGAACTGAAACATGAATAAAAAAGATTAACTGCACAGTGAGGGATATATTGGGGATGAAGGGAAGAAAGGGGAGTAACCAAAGGCAGAATGCTCATGCTAGGGTGGTGGCTGTGGGAACAGAGTGTGGATGGAGAGATACTGACAGTACATGGTGACTGATGGTATATAAAAAAAGGAGAGGGGACTTCCAAAGAGAACATTGAGGCTTTGAGCTAGTGAGAGTGGGCAAATGATAGTACTACTGAAAGAAGTGATGAATCCGTTGATAAGGTCAGTTTTATACAGGTGTTGGTGAGTTGTCAATGAGACATCCAAATAGAGGTGTCATATAGAAAATTAATGTAGGTCTGGAATTGAGGGAGAGGACATAGTTGAAGCCCAGGGAGTGAATTAAATTGCCTACTGAGTGAGAAGAGAGAGGAGGGTAGAGAAGAGAACCTTCAGGAACATCAACTTTAAAGATATGAAAAGCTGCTTTGGTATAAAAGAAAAAACATTAGAGTTGTAATGTGTTAGAACCAGATTTGAATCTTGTCTCCAACATTTCACTAGCTATATTGCCATGAGCAGATCTTTGTAACTTTTCTATAGTGTTTTATCTGTAAAGTGGAGATAATAATACCAATGGTACTTGCCTCACAAGGTTATTGAGAAGTCTAAATGAGAATGAGGTAGGGAGTTGGTAAGAGTAGAATTATTCTTTCTTCTTCCTTCCTTTTCCTACATTCCTTGGAAATTTAGGAACAATTACCAAATAATGTTATAAAGAGCAAAACTGATCACATCTTCATACTTTTATCAAGGGCCAAAGCTTAAGGCAAATTTTCTAATATGACATTAAAGAAGAGTCATAATTTGCTTTATCATTTAAATAGTGTTTTTCTTTCCTATTGGTTGTTGGTTACCAAATGAGACATTTTGTTTCTTTTATAGTACTTGCTTTGCCTGATACCGTCTTTTGACTATTTGGAGCTAGAAATATTTTTGTGTTTTGTTTTTGTTTTTGTTTTTGTTTTTTCAGTGAAGAACAGTCCAGATTAGCAGCCAGGAAATATGCCAGAGTTGTACAGAAATTGGGCTTTCCAGCCAAGTTCTTGGATTTTAAGATTCAAAATATGGTGGGCAGCTGCGATGTGAAGTTTCCCATAAGATTAGAAGGGCTGGTACTGACACATCAACAGTTTAGCAGGTAAGGAAAAAAATGTGAGGAATTTGTGTTGGAGACTATGCTTCCAAGATAAATCTAACACCTGTAATTGTATCCAAAATTTTGTGTTTCTTATTAACTGCCTGGGCTATCTATAAATCTTTTCTCTTCACCAGCTACTTTTCCAGCTTTGTAGTTCACTTCTTCAAATCGGAATTTCCTTTCATTGGAATTAATTTGATTTCACTCCTGTGGTTTTGGCCACATCATTTTTTCTAATATGAAAAGAAATTTGTAGAGTAAGAATGAAAAATAGCCATAAAGGGGACCAAGTCTTGGCAGTTGGTGTGTGTGGGTAATATTTGTTATTCATCCATAGAAGAAAGTTTTTAGGAAAGTTGTAACTGATCAAAATATCAAATAAGTTGAGAATAGATGGTGCAGCAACGTTTGTACTGAAAAAAGACCTTCCTGATTAAGGGCAGACTGGCATAAAGTAACATAGCCTTACCATGAATCTTATTGCCAGGCAGATTACCAAAGTAGACTTCCTCACCTTTTGATTATAACCTATATATGGGTTAAAGCAGTCTGAGAGATTTGAATAGAAAAGTTAGTGAAGCTAAAAACTACACAATTACATTTGAACTTCTTGGAAGCCGTGACCCACAGAAATAACTTATTTATTGAAGATTCCTCTTATGGAAATGATTCAGACTTTGCATCTATGTATGAGCAGTGTCAAGTGCTGTAAAACGTTTTTGAAAAAAAACTTATTAAGGCTCATACTCATTTATTGCCAAAGGCCAACCGTGATTCACATCAACTTTAAAAGGATGTGTGTATATGTTATTAAAGTAGGATAGGATACTACAGGTGGAGGTCATCATTGTTTCTTTGATTTATTTAATGTAACTGTCAAACTAGCTAAACCTCCCATTCTGTGCCTCATATTTTAAAAATTAATTAGTTAAATAAATTAGGGAAAAATTAAAATTTGCTTCTGAAATTTAGGGAAACCTAATAGCACAATCATTTCTCAAGAATATTTGATAAACCGCTTCATTTGTGTCTAAGTGAAATCTTTATCAGGTAACAAAAACATTTTCATACCATGAGCAAGAGAATACCTGTACCCGTTGTGACAGTTTAAAGAAAAGTGTCTTTTAGTACTTTGACAGCTAGAACTTAATGAAAAACGAGTATCATTTCTGTTCACCTGTACTATCTTTTAGTATTATGGATATCCATTAAATGTAACCCCTAAAAAAAAAAAAGAAAATAGATTTGTAGTTTGGAGGTCTTCCTGTTTAACATTTAATTATCATATTTAATCATACTCAGAAAATATCTTGACATATTGGCCTAATTTTGTATGTTAAAATTAATTTTTCATTTCAGTAAGCATGTTACTAATTTTGTGTGATATAATTACACGTTATTATGTATTTATAAATTGTATTTTATGTGTTATCCATTCTTTGTATATACTCCAGCAGCAAATGTCTCTTGAAGGGAAAAAATCTACAACTTAAATGGAGGAACCATGTGAGGCAAACAGTATCTTAAACCTAGGCCTCACAGATACCAATAGTTAATGATGTATTTCTCTGCAATCCCACATAAATACTGTCAGCAAAATTTCTCAGTACATTGAAAAAGTCTGAAAATACATGTAGTGTTCCACACCCCTGGGCCTACTGCCTTTGCAAAGGAGTGAATTGGGGGCCTTCTCCTGTTTTACCTTTGGGGCCATCCTTGTTCTTTATAATTTTGCAACCTTCTTTTTTAATTGTTTTGTGGTTCTTTCCATTTACATGGTTATAATTGTATATGTAGTTGTCTTGGCTCTATTTATGTCACTGCATCAGATTGTATAAATCTTTCCATGCTTATCTATATTAATAATGTCCTACATCACAGTAATATTTCATTACATTCATGTACCACATTCACATGCCATAATTTGTTTAGCTATTCATTTATCTAGGAATGCATTTTGTTTCCAGTTCTTGACGGCCACCAAAAGTACTGCTATATTTGGCATATGTGGCGATTTTTCTTATCAGTGACCTCCTTGGGGTACAAATAGTGGAACCTCAGCATCAAAAGTTGCTTATAATTTTTAATTACTTTATTTGCATAGTTCTAAACTGCTTTCAGAATGGCTGTGCTGATTATCAGACAGCTCCACCAACAATGCAATGCTCTATCTAGCTACCTACAGCCTTAGAGAGCAGCTGCTAAAGATTTGACTATTCCCATCTTTTGTTCTCCTTGTCTATTTGCACAGGGAGGTGAAACCTTGAGGTTGTTTCACTTTGTACTTCTCTAATTGTTAGTACTTTGGAACATATTTTCATGTGGTTGTTATTAGTTTACAACTGTCCTTTGATCTCTTACCTATTGGGCAATGGCTTTGATTTCCTTATCCTTTTAAAAATAAGTGTTTTATTGGTGTTTTTGTTACATGACCATTCTCCATCGACACTGCCACTCCCAAATAGAGTGTTCTCATATGGCAAAGAAAAATAAGTAAAATAAACCAACACTTTGGATAGGTCTGATGATATATGCCTCATTCTCTCTTAACAAGAAAAGGGGAAAATAGTTTTCATGCAGTGTCTTCTTTCTCCACTTCACATGCCACGTGGTGGGAAGGAGTCTTAGAGGCCAAGTCCAGCTCCCTCATTTTGTAGAAGGCCCACTGAGGTTAAGTGACTTGCTCAAGGTCCCCCAACATGTAAATACCTTATCCTTGATTTGAAATGACTCTTGACTCCAGTTTCAGGACTTTCCAGTACACCTGCTGCCTTGATGACCTCCAAGGTCCATAACTTTGAAAGACTTCTCAACTTTCTCTCTATTGCATCCCCATAAATGCTAAACCTAATCTTTTCCCCACTTCTCTCCAGCTCTAGCATCACTTGTCTCCCTACCCAACTCTGATTGCAGTTATTTTATAAGCTCCTCCAACTCGGAACCTGAGTGAAAAATCTCCTTCACAGTACCTACAACTGGTCAGCCTGCTTCTGCTTAGAAGCCTCCAGTGGTGGGAAACCAATCTCTTCTGAGAGAAACTCCTTCTCTTTTTTGATAGCTCTAATCATTAGGAAGTTTATCCTTCTTTTAAGCTTGTCTCCTTCTCAAGAATTTTCATTCATTTCCCCTAGTTCTGCCTTCTGGGACCAGGTAAATTAAGCCTTAAAAACTCTAGCCACATGATAATCTTTCGGATAATTGAAGATAGCCATCCTGTCCACCCATTCCTCTCTGCCCTCATGTCTATCCCCACCTCCACCAAGCAGAGTCTTTGCTTTAGACTAAACCAGTTTCTTCAACTGGCTTGTCTATAGTATGGTCTCCAGTCCTCTCACTGTCCTGATAAGCCTCCCCTGAATACTTGGTCTACATCATTCCTAAAATCTTACATAGGAAGAAATAGAAGGGTAGAAACTGAGGAAAGGAAAGGTTATTTGTCTTAAAGTTCACACAGCTGACCATGGGGCTGAGTATAGTAAAATAGCCACTCCCTTGTTCTGGATGCTGCATGTGTGTGTGTGCGTGTGTGCGCGTGTCCATATTGAGTTTGCAACTCTGGGTAAAATTCTCACCTTCATATTTTCCTAGTCTTTCTCTGTGGCTAATTGCTGTTTGGGAAAAATCCCAGAATTGAACTCTCTTTGCTTACTACAGATTTATGCTATTATAACCTTAGCTGGGTCCTCACTTTTATTCTATCCTTATCAGCCCCATCTCTTTCTCTATAGTATCTACCAGCCCATATTTTTTCTGTTTGCCCCACACCTGTTCCTGTAGCCCCCATACTTAAAGATAATCTAGGGTCCTATTTCCCTAAGTAGATTTAATATATTTGATACGAGCTCCTTTAACCCCTTCTCCCCACCATCCCTCACAACTCCTTATCAATAATATCAACTATCTCTCCTTCCCCAACTAACGTATCTCCTGGGCACCAGTGAATTGCCTCTTGAACATTTCAAATTTAGATGTTCCTTAGGCATCTTGGATTCAGCATTTCCAAAATGCCTCTCATCTTTCTCCCCTGTGCTCTTCCCTCTTTCTCACCCTTCCCCTGGTCCCATAAAGACCAACACTGTTCTCCTAGACACTCAGACATCCTGCATCATCCTTCATTCCCCATGCCCATCTTACAATATCCAGTCTGTTGTTGCCTTCACAACATCTCATATACATTTTCTCTCCACTCACAGCCAGTGCCTTCATAGAGATCCTTACTACCTTCTTCCTAGAGTGTTGGCACCAGCCTTCCTCAGTCCTCACCCCACTGCAGTCCCTATTCTTCCCTTGGAGTCCTCTGTGTAACCTCAAAGCCTGTCAGAACCTGGCCCTTGTCTTCCTTTCCAGTCTAATAGCACTTGCCTCCCCTCTGCACCTCCTGTAGGCTATACTGGCCTACATGCTCTTCTTCATACATGTCAGCTTTTGCTCCTGAATCTGCATTTGCATTGACCATCTTCCATTCCTGGGATGCTTTGTTTCCTTGGACCCCTAGCTCCTAGACATCCCTAGCTTCCTGCAAGATTTAATTCAGATCCCACCTTCTTTCCTTTCCTAGTCCCCTCTATTGCTAAGCCCCTTCACTCTAAGATGACCTTCTAATTTTCACTGGGTATATCTTGTATACAAATAGTTATTTGCATGTTGTCCTCCCAGTTAGACTTATAAGTTCCTTGAGTGTAAGGGTGGTATTTTTTTACTTTCTTTATATTCCACCCTTAGCAGGGTGCCTGGCAACTAGGAAGGGCTTAATAAATCCTTTTTCACTGACTAACACCCCTCTGCACATAGAAGCAGAGCTATCCTTATTCCTCCCTCTGTGGACTTGATCCCATTCTCCACTGGCTTCTTCATATTTGCAAATTACACATTCATTATCTCCCCAGTCATAATAATACCTTCCTTGACAATTTTTCCCCATTTAGCAGCTGGTAATGTCTCTTCTTACCTTTACACCTAAATTCCTTGGAAAATTTATCCATACTTTTTGCTTCAGTTTCTTTTACCCTTCTCTTTTTCTCCTTCCTTGCTTACAATCTGGTGTCTCTCCCCACCACTCTATTTGATCTCACAGAGATAATCAGTGATAAGCTAATTGGTTGGTTGTTGTCCTTTGTTCTAGAAGATGACCAGAATGGCATCACTATGTTGGAGTCAAGGTACAGTGTGTCCAACCGGCTGATCAGACCAGTATGAGCTTGGAATGCTCTACAAAGGTCGGGGCACAAATTTGAGAGAAATTTGTGAATGAACATTTGGAGTGAAGATATCTCTAAATTTGTGCATCTCCAGTTTCTGTTGAGCTACTACAATTCTTTTTTTTTTTTAAGCAATTGTGGTTAAGTAATTTGCTCAAGGTTACACGGCCAGGTGTTTCTGGGTGGGTGCTAAGTGTCTGAGCCCGGGATTCGATCTCCAGGTCATCCTGACACTGGAGCCAGTGCTCTTACTCGCTGTGCTACCTGGCCACCCCTTGAGCTACTGAAATTCTGCTTTGCTTATAAAGCATAGCCTCTTCTTTAATACGGGCACATGATGCTGCTGGGTGCCCTGGCATATAGGAGGCATATTTGTTTGTTCAATTGAAGTCATCAAATCCATGGCCTCATCCACTGTGACCTCTCTGCATCATTTGTGATGATCTACTCCCTCCTATGTGATACCATTGGCTTATTTCACCTTATTTCCTTGTGCTTCAGTCAAACTAGAGTGTTTCCTAAACTGAGCAGTCTTATTTTCAACTGATTTATTCATTCAAACTATTCCCATGCCTAGAACATACTTCCTCTTCAAGTCTTGTCCCGTTAAATCTTTATTTTCCCTAAAAGGCTCAGCTTAGCAGCCTTTTTTTCTCCATAAGCCTCATCTGATCTTCATTATTATTGTTTTTTCTCTCAAATTGCCGTAGATTTATTTTTTTGTGTCCACGTATCCCTCCCAAAAGAATGTAAGCTTCTGGTACATGATAAATATTTGGTGAATTGATGGAATTTCCCTGTGTTTACCTCTCAAACCCCTTCTCTATCTCTTTTGCTGACTCTTCATCCTCTGCCCTACTTTTTAATGTGGGTATTTTACAAAGATATGACCTTGGCACCCTCTTTTACACACACACACACACACACACACACACACACTATTGACCTTAGCTATCATATCTGTCCACGTGGTATCCAACAGACTCATATCTCCATCTACCTTCAATGTGTCCACTGATATGTTACAAACACCCAAAACGTAATCTGTCCAAAGCTGAACTTATCCTTTTTTTCTACATTTTCTCTTCCTAATGACTTTACTGTGACTATGACAGCACCACTCATCCAGTCTCCCGTGCTGAAAACCTTGGTTTTTATCTTTGATTTATCCTTTTCCCTTAATTTTCATATCCAACACAACTATGAGTCTTGTTTATTCTTTCTCTGTGGAATCTTTCCTTTCCATTCTCCTCTATTTTCACAGCTGCCTCTGTAATACAAGTCTCTTCCTTACTAACAAATCTTTTATGCATCAATCTGGTTGTTTGACTCCATTGCTCAAAAATTTTCTAGGACTCTTTGGTATGGTCTTGAGGGACCTTCAAAGTCTAATACCACCCTGCCTAGTTTCTAGCCTTCCCTTTCCTGTTACTCCCCTTTATGTGTCTGTACTCCATTCAAAGTGAATTACCTTCTTTGAATTAAACATGTATCTGTGCTCACAAATTTTTAAAAATAACAGTTCCATAGGTCTGGGAAAATTACAAAGGCATTTGCAAATAAGTGAATTTAACAATAACATTCTGAAAATTTTTAATGTAATGATCCAGGCCTTCAAAATACTGGCTAAAGGGGGAACTGCATGTAGTTACTAACCTTCTTTTTCCTTTTCCTTCAGTTATGAGCCAGAGTTATTTCCTGGACTAATCTACAGAATGATCAAGCCCAGAATTGTCCTGCTTATTTTTGTTTCAGGAAAAGTTGTATTAACTGGTGAGTTGGAAGGTGTTTGGTATACTAGAGTTTTAATTGGCCGTATGGGTCAATGATTAATATTGAAAATAATTAGTTACCAATGTGTTAAATGTACTTGTCTCTTAAATCTACTTGATTTAGAGAAATTTAAATACTTTTTTTGGCCCTGTGTTATTTTGAAGTTTTGATGCCCTTTGTTTTAGAATCATTGTTTACGGTTTTGACCCTTTCCTCCTCCTACCCTCAGAGTACCTTCCTTTGTAACAAAGTAGAGAACAGCCTTGAGCAAAACCTGTCTGGCAGAATATGCCCTCATTCCATAGCCTTAGTCCTTCACGCCTACAAAGAAAGGAAGAAGGAGGGGCATTTCCTCTTGTCTTACCTAAGGCCAAGATTATTGACTGGGTTTTAAGGTCTCGGTCTCCTAAGCAAAACTGTTCCTTTTGCAGCCATAGCTCATATTACTCCCCTGCGGATCCTCCCCCTGCATCACCCTCCCCAGACCTGTTGGACCTCCTTGCCTTGGCTCATAGTGTTAGTCCTATTCCCTTTGCATTCTCTGCAGCTAGGGTCCTTAACCTTTGCATGACATGGCCCTCTGGCAGTCTGCTGAAACCAGTGGAACCTTTCTCCGAATAATGTTTTTTTAAATGCTTAGAATAAAATACATAGGGTTACAAGGAAATCAATTATATTAAACTACAATTATCACATTTAAAAGAAAAGTTTATGGACCCAAGTTAAGAACTTCTCTAGAGCCGCTCAGAGCCTAGCTCCTCCACAAAGCTTGTTACCCCCTCCCTTTGTGGAGACTGCACTTATCACAGATTGTGTTAGTCAACATTTGTGAAGCACCTGCTGTGACAGGCATGGCACTAAGCATGAGGGATACAAATATGACAAAGTTAATCCTTGCGCTTAAGAGGCCTGCAGTCTAATGGCAGGATGCCATACACAAACAGAAGCTGAAGTCAGGGGACATAGCAGTGAATATCTGCTTTATATGGATATATGGATGGTAGCGTAACCAAAAAGGCCAAAATGAGTGTAGGGGTGCATGCGTGCCTGTTTGTATGTCTGGCTGTCTGTGTGTGAGAGACAGACAAATTTAGGATTATTGGGGGGAGGGGAGGGGCGTATTATCCCCATACTAGACTGTGGGTTCTCTGAGGGCAGGACTTCCACGCTCTATTACGCCTACTACAGTCCCTTGCTCGTGATCACCACTTAAGAGTTTGGTGCATTTAAGTAAACTGAATGGATGTTTATCAAATGTGCCTTAAACAACTTTCTTTTCTCTATCATGATCCTTTAGGTGCTAAGGTCAGAGCAGAGATATATGAAGCATTTGAAAACATTTACCCTATTCTAAAAGGATTCAGGAAAACAACGTAACTCTTTTCTCACATTTGTTTTCTTTTTTTTTACAAGTTGTCTTGGTACATTACATGGTGTTATTGTGTACAGCACAGAAGTGAGATGGACTTTAGTTGCAAACTGCAACACTTAAGATACTTTTCTAGTGCCTATTTCCTGGCACTGTTGAAGAAACTGTATTATTTCTTACAGAGAACATCTATGCGGCATTACTGTGAGTTGCTTTTATGGAGCTGTTTTGGAGCAGCACTGTCCATTTATTTATGTTTAGATTTTAAACACTTTTATCCTCAATTGTAATTCACAAGTTGGTTTAAAAGGCAAAAACTATGTTACTAAGTGTTAAAAACTACTTCCATTGTTGGGGGGGGTTTGTTTTAAACTTGCACCCATAAACCATAATTTTTATATTTCTACCATAAAATGAAACCTTTTTAAAAGTGTTTATTTCTGATTTATAACTTAAAAGGGTTTTGTTTTGTTTTGTGCCACACATTCCCTTTTCAGTGTTGCAGGACAAAATAGATGTATTAATAGAAGCTTGGCTGTACATATTCTTCTTTTGAGACCAGAACTGTCATATTTCTTCAGAGCACTCTGTACAATAAATGCTGTTTATACAAGTGTGAGAAACTGTTTAATGTTATCTCATGAGGTTTAAGTGTTTATATTACAAAAACACACTATATTAGATACAGCATCTGGTGTTATCTCTTCATGGGTACTGAATCCAAGTAAAAAGGGATTCCACCTAATCCTGACTGTGCTTGAGCAAAAATTTATTTTGCCACATTCTTGACAAATAAATGGTCGGCTAATTTTCAGCAGCATGATTACCATACAGAAATAATTTAGGGTACTTTCCCACAGCTGTTATTACAGCCACAATAAGTACCCCAAAAGAATAATTTGTGAGCCTTCCATCTTTGACTCAGTATGTGTGAGCTAGGAAGGGATTCAGAGATATTAGTCCAATCTCCTCACCACAGGAAGAAACTAAATCCCTGAGAGACAAAGGGATTTGCCCTAAGTCACAGCTACACATGGAAGATGTTGAGTTTGATGAGCATTTACATTGTACAAACCTCCATTTGTACAATATGGACATAGGTGTTTAATAAATGCTTGCTAAATGAATTGTTACTCTACCAAAAGGAGCCCTCATTGGATGGACTTAAATTTTTGTTCATCAGTAAATTTTCCCTTGCAAAAAACAGTGTTCGAATAGGCTGGAATGTGTAACCTTGTTACAATGAAATTCAAGGTTATTAATACTCTTAATTAAATACCAAGGATTCCTTTATGATAATAGGAAGAGTGGGAGTTCAGAGAATAGAAGGAAATGTATAATAGAGTAATGAGAATTTATCTTTCTGTGTTACAGCTGGGCAAAAGAACACCTATCACCATTAGTAAATAGTTCGGTTACACTGGGTAACACCACTCCATCTCCTCAGAACAGAGATTTGTTCTACCTTTGTAGAGGCCTCTATGCCTAAAATCCTGCCTACAACACAGGGCAGGGAAAGGAATCCAGTATGGCACAGACCAGGCCCACTTAGGATAACCAAGGCCCTCCTCTGAAAACAGACCTAACTCCAAGGCTTTTCCACAATGCTACTGTATAAGCTGCCTGAAGAGGAATCCCTTCTGCCTGAAAATACTTGATCTCCTGGATTTAAATCCAAATGGCTGAGAGTTGGCTTGATGGCAGTAAAAGTATAGTTGTTTGTTCACCATGACATACAGCAGCTGAGGTTAGAGCTGGAAAGGGTGTTCCTTGGACCCTGTCTTATGTTATTTTTGCTTAACATTATAGTAAGTGAATGTTTTTAATAATTATAATTTAGTCTACATAAATTCATACAATTCTTCCTAGGATTCAGTTTTTCATATTTGTGATTTCTTATAACAATATTTTATTACAGCCTATTACATTAATTCACCACAATTAGTTCGGATGCTTCCTAAATCATGGGTACCTACTTTTTGGTTTTAGTTTTTTGCTACCTCAAAGAATGCTAGAAGAGTCAAGGTAATTTAGGCAAGGAAATACAGGAAATTTAATACAGCTCCAACCATATCTTTACTGCTGTTTTTTGCCAGACTAGTGATTTTATCAGTTAGCCACCAAAGATTGGTGCCTAGTTTATAAACCAAACACAACTTACACTTTGCACTGTGCCCTCGGTAAGCCTGTCCCATAGGCAGGCAACATACTCCACCTCATCCTAAGTCATCACTGAAGCCTAGATCCACCCCCCATGACAGAACCTCTCTGACCATTCCCCTCGGCTCTCTGGTTGAAGTGAAAGTTAGAATACTACTTGCTCACATCAGCCACTTCCAGTTTCTCCCCCGTCCTCCATGGCTCTGTAACCTCTTTTCTATTATGAGTCATGCTGTTATCTACCATCCAACAAAATCTGGAAGCAGTTATCTAGAGAGAAGGTCTGTCTCCTTCCTCCCTCAGCAAATCAGTGCCTGTATCTGAAAAGCAAGATATCTTGAGTTTTATAGGCTCGATTTTAAACCTAAAGCACTGACTCTGAGTGATTGGCCAACAACAGGTCCCAGCCCAAGCCTACCTTGGTAAAGCATTGTTTGGGTTCTGAGTGAATATAAATAACATCAGTTTCTGTTTTGGCCAGAAATCCAGAGGGTCTTCCTCTCCCAGACTGACTTTTTTTAACTAGGTAAGAGGCCATTTTTGCTTCACTTCTTACCAAGCTTTAATCCCTGAATGGGTTGTTGCCTGATACAAACTGAGACCTGGGAAAGACCTAAGCTTAAAAAGGCCAAATTCTCCCACTGCATCCAAGGCCATCTTCAGTCATCCTGATCTATATCTTGCCCTGGGACCCATATGGCTCAAGAGAAGAGAGAGACTTTGCAGAGCCCTGCCTCACTTAAATCCAGTTCACTTGCAAGTCATATCACCTTCCTGATTTCATGGTCCTCTCCCAGAATGAGGGACAAACCACAACCTGGATCACACTTTTTCTCTCAACCACCCTCACAATAGGAGACTTATACATATTCAACACCATAACCATACAGTTTCTCAGTCTACTTCATGACCTACTCCTCTACCCTACCTTAGCTTCATTCAAAAATCTTACAGAGGTACTGAAGAGGGATAGCTAGCTCCCAATAGGTTCAGCAGGAACTCTGATCTTATCCAAGACCAGAAAACCTGCAATAGCATCTGGAAAGAATTCAAGGTCTCAGGCTTAATTGGAGTGAGAGTTGTAGAAGTTTATTTATTTATTATTTATTTATACACTTCTATAAGAAGCGGGAAAGAGTCCTTTAGGGGACCTGCAAGTGAGAGGGGGTACATGCTCTTATTTTTAAAGGGTAGGACTTCCATTGGCAGGGCTGACCAGATGGAGGGAAGGGACCTCAGTGGTTAGAGCTGACCGAGAGGAACTTATGACTTCAGTGCATAGATACACGTGAGGCAAGAACAAAGGAGTATTTGGGCCAGACCGGAGGAGACAAGGAAAAGATTAAGTAAGAACAAAGGAGTCACAGGTTGTTGCCTAGGCCGGGTTTGGATAAGGGGAAGGGGCAGAGTTTGAGGCTGGGAAAGGGATTTTACAGATAAATCGCTATTACAATTTTACAATACAGTTACAATTGTACAAACTGGTTTTACAAATTGATTTAGACCCCAGGTACCCCATCAGTATCACACCTCCATTTTCAAGAGTTCTGAAATACCCTTATCTGACCATAATCTATTGACTTTTACTTTGCCCACTGCCTTCCCTTATGAAACCCTATTCTTTATCCACATTGCAACTTCCAATCCTTCAGACTGTTTTCTCCCAAGCTTTTTCCCCTATACTAACTACACTCACATCTTTCCCCCATCTTAAGCCAGTTAAACTTTATGCTGTCTTCCTCAGTAGGGCCACCTTAGCATATCACCACTTGTGCCCTACCAAGGGACAGCCTTGGATCACATCTGCTGCCTTCACTTCTACACATGTGCTGCTGAAGAGGAGTGAAGAAAACCATGCAACCATTCTGGATCCACTATCAGTTCGTTATACAACTTAAACTGGGCTCTTACTGCCCAAAGCACTCCTTATACACATATCAACTCACTGCTCCACTCTTCACAGCAGTTCTTCAGACCTTTTCATTCCTTCTCAAATCTCCCATCCCACCCCTCTCAAGCTGAGGTATTTTACAGAGTCCATTTGCTGCAAGCTTAGTATTCTTCACAAAGAGGCCCACCCCTCCATCTACAAAAGCAGTCCCATTCCCTCTCATCTCCAACAGACTGCCCCACTGTCATCCCCTTCTACTTTCTGTCTGCTGGCTCCTTCCCTATTGCCTGCAAATCTGCCCATGTCTCCCCCAACCTCAAAGAATGCTCACTTCCTTCCATTCCCATTATCATTGGATCTCTTCTGCCCTTCGTGGCCAAACTCCTTAAGAAGGCATTCTATAATAAGAGGCCTCTACTTTCTCTCCTCTCACTTCTTGGCTTCCAAACTCATCATTCCACCAAAACTGCTCTTCAAAGTTACCAATGAACATTTTCATTTTTTACAAGATTTTAGTGATGACGTTTCTTATATATGTTATTCCCAACCACACCCTTCCAGAGATCTATCCCTTATAACAAACAGGATTTCTTAGGGAGGGGGGAAAACTGGCATAACATTTAAAAACCCCGAAACATTCCAATCAATGTGAAACACCTGTGGACCTCCCACCTCCAAAAAGGGATGGGTTTGCAGTATCCTCTCATAAGAAGTCAGCTTGATCTTCCTCTTTTTTTACTTTTGTCATTGTTTCCATTTACATTGTTACAGTCATTGTGTAGGGGGTTTTCTTGATGTGTGTGAGTGAACACAAGCATGGAAAGAGCTACGTGAACTAATGCTGAGTGAAGTAAGCACAGTATACTTCCCATTACATTCATGTACCAATTTGTTCAGCCATTCCCCGATTGGTGGACATCTGCTTGCTTTCCAATTCTTCACTATCATAAAAAGGTCTGTTACAAGCATTTTGGCATATGCGGTAGGGAATTTTTTCTTTTTCCACCTTTTGGAGGGCCATGGGGGTTAAGTAACTTGCCCAAGGTTACATAGCTAGTTTTTTTGCGTGTGGGTGTTAAGTGTCTAAGGCTGGAACCCAACTTGGGTCCTCCTGACTCCAGGGCTGGTACTTTACTCACTGCGCCACCTAGCTGCCCCTAGGGATTTTTTTCTTAAAGCATTCTTGGGGTATAAGCCAAGTAATGGGGTCAGTGGTTCAAAGGTTATGCCTTAACCTCTCTGCTGACCTTCAATTTCTAATCTCTACCTTTCAGACATTTCAAACTTGACACCCAGTGGACACCTTAAACTCAAAATTTGCAAAACTGAACTCATCCTTCCCTAAAACCCTCCTCTACTCCTAAATTCCCTGTTACTGTTGAGGGTAACATCATCCTCCCAGACCCCCAAGTTCACAACCTAGGCATCATCCTCAACTCCCCAGTTCTCTCTCACCCACCATATCCAATCTGTCACCTGGGTCTTCTAATTTCACCTTTGCAGAATCTCTCCTATATGCCTCCTCTCTTTTGATACTGTCACCACTCTGGTGCAAGCTCTCATCAATTTAGTCTTAAAGTGGGTTGTCTGAGACAGGTTAAATGACTTGTCCAGTCAGATAACCTGTTTGTCAGAAACAACTTGAACTCAGGTCTGACTCCCAAGACTAGCTCCTCTAGAAAAAAAAAACATTTTTTAAGGGAAAATCAAAAGAATATATTACTTTATTTTAAAAATCCTTCACCGGTGACTGGAAAGCTAACTGGCAGTTCAATGGAAAAAATTAAAACCCTGTCTAAAAGCCATCCTCCACACTCACCCCCCAAAAAGTGCTCAGAGGATACCAAAAGAACTTCAAACTAATAACCACATGGAAGTAATGAGGGGGTGATAGGTGTTTCAGGGGCTCCAGTAACCAGAGTGCCTGCTGGGCAGTCTGGAAGGAATTCACAAGGCCCAAGCAATCTTTTAAGTCAGGATCGTAAAAGTTTATTGTTATGCTATATAGCGGGCAGGAGGTCTTAGGGAACCTGCAAACTTAAATATTTAAGTCATAGGTATGGTTTATAGAGTTACAATAGTAAATCAGATGTCGATGATGCTAACTAGGTGAGTAAGAGTGGGATTAGGGAGGAGTTAAGGAGTGGTTAGTACTTAAAGGAACATGCACTTTTAATATCAACTGCAAAGGCATATTGCCCATAATTCACTGGAAAATAGCCCAAGGGGGGGCTACCTGAAGGTGTGGTTTTAGTCTTGAAACGTCACTAAATCAGCTAGTGGTCAAGGCTGACTGAGAAGTGCCAAGTTTACCACCCATCAGTGTCATGTTTGACAGGATGGATGTTGGGAACGGGGATTCAGGATGTGTATAATTGTCTGAGGAGTTAACTTACAGATAGTGCATTGAAGGATTCATAGGTGCAGCTGGCCATTATACTAGGGGGACATAAACAGTTCATGAATTGTTGCTAGGCAGAGTGCTGGCAGGGGGGAATGTGATTTTGCAAACTGGTGTACTGACATTACAAACATAGACACCCCAAGCACCCCATCATTAATGTGTTCCAAATTACTGAGAAATGTAAATCAAAACAGCCTTAGGGTTTCACCTCACACCCAGCAAATTAGCAGAAATGATAAAAGGAAGCTAGCATTTGGGTTGTGGAAACATGATAGGCATACTAATTCATTACTGGTGAAGCTGTGAATTTGCTAAGACCATTTTGGAAAGCAATATGGTGTTAAATAACATGGTTATAACCCTCTGACCCAGAGATTCCAATGCTAGGCAAAATACCCCAAGGGAGGGGTCACTGATGAAGATTTTTGTTTAAAACCCAAAATATTTATAAGCAGCACTTTTTTCAGTACCAAAGAATTGTAAACAATGTAGAAGCCCATCAAATGAAGAATAACCAATCCATGTGGCACATGAATGTAATATTACTGTCCTCTAAGAAATGATGACTATGGCATAGATTTACATGAGCTGATGCAAAGCAGAGCCAAGAAAAAAGACAAAGTAATTTTGACAATATAAATGGAAAGAACTACAAAATAATAAAAGATGTTACAAAATAAGCTTGGCTCCAAAGAAATATGCTTCACCATCTTTGCAGGGTGAGGGAGGGTTCCATGGATTTAGAACACTGCATAATATCAGATTTTCAGTATGTCTTTTTCTTTCAAAAAAATTTTTTATATGGAATGGTTCAGAGGTGGGAGGGAGGGGAAAGGAATACAGGAGAAATTTTAGCCTATATAAAAAGTTTTTTAAAATGGTAATCCAGTATAATTTATAATGGTTAAAAGTCTTATAAACTATAGCTTTGACACTTTTGTGGTTACTATCTAGAATTTCTATTTTGATAAAAGCTTTTTTTTTTTTTTTTAAGCAATCGGGGTTAAGTAACTTGCTCAAGGTTACAAGGCCAATTATTTCTGGGTGTGGTGCTGAGTGTCAGAGCCCAGGATTCAATCTCCAGGTCATCCCAACACTGGAGCCAGTGCTCTTACTCACTGTACTACCTGGCCACCCCAAAAGCGCTTCTTTTAAAGACAAAATTTGAATATTTTCCACAAATATCCGGATTAGTCACCAAGGATAACCCTAAAATTGATACGACTCAGTTTCTTTATCCCTGCGACCCTGGGTTCTTAAAGACCAGATCTGGTGACCTTTCCTAGAAAAACAAATGAAACATGCTTCCCTATTCTCAGATGAGGATGATGATGATGCAGAATGTTACACACACTATTATACTTGTTTGCTTTTTAATATTTGTCATAAGGGAGGGTTCACATGAGGGTTAGAGGGAATTGGCCAAGTAGATGGTTAAAGAATAAAAGCATCAGTAACTTTTTTAAAAGGTGGGGAGAGACAACTACAAAAGGAATCAAGTTCTGGTGAAGTCCCATAACCCACAATAGAACTATTTAGAGTACAGGTTTGGCAAGGCTAATATACCAGACCAATATAAGTGCAGAAGGGGGCTCACCACCAGTTAACCAGTAAGTGATTTTGGCCACAGCAAATTATGAATAACTTTAAAAGTATGTAAAGAGTTCCAGATCCAGGGCGGCCAGGTGGCTCAGCACTGGCTCCAATGTCAGGATGACCTGGAGATTGAATCCCGGGCTCAGACACTCAGCACCATACCCAGAAATAACTGGCTGTGTAACCTTGAGCAAGTTACTTAAAAGTTCCAGATCTGCTACAGTGGAGAATGTACCCCCAATCTTTAAAATATTGAAGTACCATAATCCTAACTCTTGGATATACTGATGCCCTAGGAATGGAGGTCAAGACAGATTGCACTGGGAAACTCCACAGAGCTTCCAAGATCTCAAAAATCTCAGCTAGTGCAAAAGCTCATTTCTTTCAAACAATATTCTAGGGATGCTAGGCTGTTATTGTCCAGTTGTATCCTACTCTTTGTTACCCCATGGACCTGGAATGGTTTGCCAATTTCTTCTCCGGTGGATTAAAGCAAACAAAGGCTGTCTAAATCCAAATTTGAACCCCAGTCTTCCTGACTGCCCAACTACTGCTCTATCCACTAAGCACTCTAGCTGCCCGGTGATGCTGTATGACTTGCTAATTATGGAGCACCATACTATTGGAAGAATTAAAATTACAAGTAATGCAGAGGGCAATAGAAGCATGGTAGACAAAGTCATAGAGCAAGTTTACCAATGACACTATCTGCCCAAATAGAGTGAGACACATCAAAATATGTCATCTGATCATTTGATCAGAAAAGGAAGTAAACTGTTCACACATCTGGATATTCATCTTGATAGCAAAAGCCTCCTTTTATTATTCAGCCTAAACGTAAATGTGCTGCTGTTTTTTGTCTCCAGCAACACAGAGCTCCTCTGGAACTTTTATGAGAAACGAGATTAAAATCAACCAGGATAAGGTGTAAGGGAGTAGATAGAGGGTATGATCCATATCAGAGTTAAAATTCAAACTGATAAAATAGCTAATTCAAAATTACCCCAAAAAAAGTATTCTTGTGAACAGTGAAGTAAAGTAGCAAGATAAAGCTGAAACTATCACCAGTATGCAAAATTTTGGGCCCTAATCTGCAGGTCAATAATTTGTTACTCGAGGGAAAAGAAATCCAGACTTAGAAATATTTTAATTTTCTACGATGGCCCCGACCATAGGATTAGACCCTTAAAGGTTCCACAGTTCAATTCATTTTACAGAGGAGATAAATGAGGCCTGAGAGGTTAAGCAATTTGCTCAGTCACTCAGGGACCTCACCCAGTGATAGAGCCAGGGTTTTAACCCAAGTCCCTCTGACTCCAAATCCAGCATTTGTCCCCTATACAATGCTCACCACTGAGGCTGGAAGGGGAAAAATGTTAAGTTACAATGTTTTAAAATTTATATGATTTATAACCCTGCTACTTTCAGAGACAGTCTGAAATAACATATACAAATTAACACAAAAGACAGGAAATTTTTATTTTTTTACACAATTAAAAGGAGCAAATGTGCTCCTTTACTCCAGAGGAACTTAACTCTGAATTTCCTGGCAGTTAAAGCAAAAAGGACTGGTTTAGGGAGGTGTTTGTGTCTGAGAGGTACATAGAACAGAAGAACACAGGACATAGGACAAAAGGGAAGAGACAGAAAAAAAGATGACTGAAGGCAAAGGGGAAACTAAAACAAAACATCCAACCTTAGACTTAAGGAATGAAGTGATTAGCAGCCTCGTATGAAAAAGGAAGCTCAATTATTCCTGTCACCCCCCACCTGAAACTGGCTGCTCTGCTGCTAACAGCTGAGGAGTTCTAGTCATTAAAAAGATAAAGGTATGGCTCTGTATTAGAGGTCAGCATACTGAGTGTATAAAAAATAATACCACAAGGGCATCAGGCAAAAGATTCTGTTAATTATGAAACCAAGAAACCACCATCAATAAATTGACACTTGATTATGTGATTATGAGCTAAGCCTAAGTTCTCTAATGTCCAGCTTTGCACTTTACCATAATAAAATCCTTCCTCCCATGGTTTAGCAGGCACATCAGCATGTGCATTAAACTAAAATGGCCATCACGGTCAGCCTGCCAGCAGACACTAGGACTGTTGTGATGAGTTTTATCTAGATTAATATAACATTAACTTTTCTCATGGCACCAGTACATTCAAGGCTTAAAGATCGTTTAGTTATTCTAAAATGTGGAGAGTACAAAATAACCAGACTAGAGATTTGTGTTTCATGATTTTAAGTTGTGTCTGTAAAGTCTTGTTTCCAAATGAACTCCTCTGTATACTTGGTGCCCAAGTTGCAGCTCTCTGAACAAGTAAATACAGCCAGAGTCCCCCAATCAACACTTCTGCCCAGTCTGTCAGCCTTCAGGTAATTTAGAAGCTGTGGCATAACCTGAAAAAAGACAACATGGAATTGGAGAGCAGCACACCCCGTTCTTGTTCAGATTGGCTAATTATGACAAGTTTGGTTTTTATACTTTTACCTTAAATTATTAAATTCTTTAAGAAAGATCATAGTTACTACATAACTGACATTTTCAGCAAATTCCCTGGTCCCCTCTAGGGCTCCAGCTCAATGTGACCCTTCAGTTTAACATATGCCTGTTTGTTGGGAAGGAGCAGCCGGGTACATAAGTACCGTGTTTCCCCGATAATAAGACTTATCCCGAAAATAAGCCCTCCCCTTACTGTGTAAGATTCCTCTAAAATAAGCCCTCCCCCGAAAATAAGCCCTGTAGTGAAGGTGATCCTCTGCGCTACATTACGGTACCCTCTGTATGCACCGCCCCCCCACCCCCCCGTGAAACACATGCCGCGCTCCAAGTTGCATCCAATCAGAGCTACAGCAGCGAGCACATCATCCTGTTCTTCCCCAGTGATTTGCTTATTGAATAAAGGTATATTTTTTGTTCACATTTACCTGTTTATTAAAATTGCTGTCAATATTCATTAAAATAAGCCCTCCCCTGAAAATAAGCCCTCTGGTGTTTTTCTGTCCAAAAAATTTAATAAGACAGTGTCTTATTATCGGGGAAACACGGGTAGGTACAAGTCTCATTTCATAATCTACAGGTCCTGGAGGGATCATCTGTCCTGGTGGTTTTTTATTACAATAGCTGTAAAAGTTATAGTTACTAAATATGTTAGAAATAATGTTACCCCAATTTATAATACGTCAAGGGACACAAACAGGCAGTTCTCTAAAGAAGAAATCCAAGCTACCAATGGACATATGAAAAAATGCTCCAAATTGAGAGAAAGGCAAATTAAAACAGCTCCTGAAATTCCAAGTCACATCCATTAGACTGGCAAAGCTGACAAAAAAGGACAATGACAAATGTTGGAAGGGCTAGAGAAAAACAGGTAAATTAATGCACTGTTTGTGAAGCTATGCATTAGCCCAGTAATTCTGTAAAATAATTTGGAATTATAACCTAAAAATTACTGAATCATGCATACTCTTTCATCCACTGATAGTACTATTAGGACTAAAACCCAAAGAGATCAAAGAAAGAGGAAAAAAACCCATATATACAAAAATATTTATAGGGGCTTTTTGTGAAAGCCAAGAACTGGAAACTTAAGGAGATACCCATCATTTGGGGAACAGTTAAACAAATAATAATATATAAATGTAAGAAATTAAAGGTAAAAACCAGAGAAACTCGTGAAGACATATGTGAACTGATTAAGAGTCAAGTAAGCAGAACCTAAGAACTATTTATACAATAACAATAAGAGTAAAGAAAAACTACTTTGAAAGACTTAGGAACTCTAAACAATACAATTATCAACTACAATTCCAGAGGACTCATGAGGAAACATGCCACCAACTTTCTGACTCAGGATACAGGAGACATTTTTGGACATGGCCAATGCAAAAATCAAGTTTTGTTTGAATATTTGTTACAAAGGTTTTGAACGTTACATCTGCCCTCCTTTGAGGAGAATGGAAGAATGAAAAAAAATAAATTTGTCAAGTATTTTAATTTAAAAATTGTTTTCAAATTTAAAATATTCTAATGTTAAGAAAGAGTACTGTTAATAACAATGTATACAGAAACTATAACCTATTGATTTATTGTGAGAAAAGTGTAAAAAGGCAGAACTATGGCAATATAGTTTTACTTGAAATTGTGTTCTGTAATAGATTACATACTGGTTAATCGAAAAATCACTGTAATTCCAAAATAACCCACTAGGAGACACACTTCAACTTGATAAGATATAATTCAAGTGCTTTAAAAGAAATCAGTCTCAAGTTGATTTATGGAAAAAGTAAAATTCCTACCTCTAAAACCCTCTTATAAAATATAATGTGAATAGCCCCTATTCACCACCGAAAAATGAAACTATGTTTTCAGGGCATTTCTACTAAAAGCATGTAGAATTCAGTGGTATCTGTCCATATGATATAAAAATATCTAGATTTTTTAAAGACCTAGTTCTTTCCCAATTCCCTCTACTCAGTGAAAAAAGAAACAAAGCAAAATCCTTTTAACAACTATGAACAGTAGAACTAAACTTATTTCTACACTGGCCATATCTAAAAAAAAAAAGTTTTGTTTTGTACCTTGAGGCAAGAAGTGTATCATGCTTCCTCATGGGTCCTTTGGAATCCTGGTTGGTCACGATGCTGCTTAGAATTCTTAAGTCTATCAAAGATGTGTCTTTATAATACTAGTGTTACCATATAAGCTAGTGTCTTACTTATGTTCACTTCATTCTGTATCACCTCACATAAGTCTTTCCAGGGTTCTAAAATCTTCCTTTCCATCGTTTCTTCCAGCACAGCGGTATTTCATTACATTCACAGACTATAACTGGTTCTTAGTTCCAGTTCTTTGCTATCACCAAAAAGAACTATTATAAAATATTTTTGTATATGTGGGTCCTTTTGCTTGAAAAGGGACCCTGTTTATAGCTAACTACTACAGAGCAAATTTTTACTCCTTATAGTCATAGATCCATGTTCATCATTGTACTTCCCTTGATGCAGATCACTTTTCCCCAATGTTCTTTCACCCCATGTGATTCAATGTATGATTTTTCACAAATGTTCCATAGAGGATCCATTCCTTTTATGTGTCAAGGACAGATACATAGATTTAAGAAATTAGTAATTCAGAAAATAGACTACTAATTTTTAACCATGATCATTTCTTATTTCACAACTCATACCTGGAATTCAAATATCCTCCTGGAACCACATAGACAATCTGGAATATCTTGTTCTTGTGGAATATTTTCACCAGATATCCAAATAGGATCAATTCCTCTGCCATATCTAAGAATCTAAAAGCAAACAGGAAAGTTCTTAACTAACAAATCTTACAAAAAGAGTTATGAGGAAAAGATTTTTCATCCATAATGTGGTTTTTCAGATCTCTTTGGGAAGTTTACAGAGGTTTGGGAAGTTCCCTTAAATATGGCAGAAATATTTATCTGAAATAGTGTGATATATAACATAACATATATAACATTTCCCAGAAAATACCCATGTTACGCAGTAGTAATGCTTTCTCAAAACATACACTTGTGATACTAAAACTGTTAAATCAACTCAGTTCATCAGTAATGAAGGCATTATGACTCAAAAAAAGATCTCCAAACTATTCCATGCTGATTCCATCTATCACAATCCTTACATTCCACTTAGTGCAGCTTGCAGCAAAGTGTCCAGTCTAAATCTAGCCTAAGGTCCAGCAGAATACCGTGCAGCACTCTGGTCTTTAGCATCCTACACTTAAGATATATGTTTAAGGTTGGCCAGAAGAATTAAGAAACAAAATTAGAAAAACTGAACAAATGGCAGAAGAAATACTCTATGGATCAAGGTAAAATTTATTAATGAATCTACTCTACCAAGTATTAGTTTTGCTCTAACAGGATGTTGTGAAAATTAATACACAGCTAGAAACCACACACTTCACTCACAGGATGCAAACATCAAAGATGATTGTATCAAACCTTTCATATGAAGTAATGCTCTGAACTTCCTCCCACATATATCCTTGCTCATTTCTGAGATTGTTGCTCAGGTTTCATTATATTTTAGGGATGGGATTTACACAAAATGAGTTTTTTTCAGGTAGCTGGCATGTTTAAGATGAAGAAAAGTGAGGTAAACTGCAGAGTAGAGTTCCACGAATAACAAAGCAAAAAGGAGAGTAAATTATCTTCTCCTGTCCAAAAAAGCAAACTACATGGAACCCATCATACAATAATGCAAAGACATCATAAAAAGAAAAAAATTTCTATAAAGGTACAATAACCACATTATCAGAGCACTGTTTTTACAGGCTGCCCTGATCAAAGCACAGTCCTTTGTAAAAAGTATTTGTTGTGATGGATTTTACCCTCTATGATAATTACTCAAAAACATTTTTCTAAGATAAAAGAGAACAATCATGCTTTGTCTACTTTACCTGGTCTGGCTCAAGGGCTATTTGAGTTTTAAATTTCTGGAAGATTTTATCTTCCCTAGATTCATGCTTTGCTATGGAATCCAATTCTGCCTCAAGTGCTTCTTCTGAAAGAAACAAACAAATGCTATAAACAAATTGTAATGGAAACAGATATGCAACAGTAACAATAACCCACTTATTTAGCACTTTGTAGTTCACAGAGAGCTTTCTTAACAACTATGACAATTATTAACGATATTATCACCATTATACAGATTAGGGCCTTGAGGATGAAAGATGCTAATGACTTATTAGGGGGTCCTTCCTACTATATATACCACACCATGGATAAGTCCACTCAGAAGAGCTTTCATGCACATCTTTTTTTTATGGTGTTATCAGGTAGTGCAGGCCCTGGAGTCAGGAAAATCCGAGTTCAAATCAGACAATAACTGTGTGACCCTCGGCAAGTCACTTAACATCTGTCTGCCTCAGTCTCTTCATCTGCAAAATGAAGACTATAATAATACCTACCTTCCAGGGTTGTTGTGAGGATCAAATGTGATCTCTGTAAAGCTTTTAAGAGTGCCAGACACATAGTGAGCACTTAATAAATGTTTCCTTCCTTCCATCATAAATGCTTTTTCATTCAATCATTGATTCAAATATTCCTACCTCTCCTCTACCCAGCAAGCCATCCCTAGTAAACAAAGAATAAAAAAGAGAAAGACTCTGCAAAATGAACCAATATATCAGCTGAGTCTAATAGGATATATAGTGTTCTATACCCATAATCTCCCACCTCTGCAAAGAAGGTAGAGAGGTGTCATGCATATATTTTCCTTTAAGTATGTTAAAAATTAAAGGCCAGCTATTTTTGCTGCCTTCCTCAGGATCTGAATCATATCCATGCTTCGAATTCTATCCTCCATTAAGCCATTTCCTTCTCTGTATGGTAATGGCTAGGTTGTAAATAGAGTATCAGTTAATTGCTCTGTTTCTTTGTGTTATGTATTAGACAGTATCTAGCCTCAAAGAGTTTACAGTCTCATGTGAGAAATTATAATACTATTTAACATTTACATAGCACTTTGCGTTTACAAAGCACCGTGCAGACCTTACCTCATTTGAGACCCTATAGGGTACTGGCTATTAGCATCTCCATTTTACAAAGGAGGAAACAAGAGAGAAGTAAAGTGGTTTCCCCAGACAAAATGATCATAAGAGAAGATCGTAACAGAGTCTATACCTTACAAAGGAGATAGCCTTCTCTCTTGGCAGGGGGGCGGGGGGGGGGAGAAGGTGATCAGAGAAAAATGAATGGAGGTAACGTGAGCTGGGACTTGTGAGACAGATAAATGATGACAAGCAGAAAAAGCAACATGGAGTCTAATCGGCACTTCAGGTAGAGGTGATGGCACAAGGAGAAGCTCAGAAGAAGGCACGACCAAGGTAAGTTCAGGAAAACCAAGAAGACAAGCCAGCTAAAGCATAAGGTTCACACAAGGGAGTAGTGATAAAGTATATAACAGAAGCTGAAACCAGTTTATGAGAAGATTTGAACGACAAAGCAAAGAAGTCAAGACCATCTGGCAGGCAATGGGATACTACTAGAGGTTTTCAGGCTAAGAGGACAAGAAGATTAGAGCTGCCTTTAATAATAATGACAGTCTCATGTGATCCTCACAACAACTTTACAAGGCAGGTGCTGTTTTATCATCATTTTACAAATGAGGAAACACACAGAAATTAAGTGACTTGCCCAGGGTCACATAGCTCAGAAATGTCTGAGACTGGATCAGAACTCAGGTTTTCCTGACTCCTACTCTATCCACTGAACCACCTAGGTGGCTTCAAGGTGTCAAAGGAATTGGAAAAGGAAAAAGATCTAGCAAGCTATTGTAACAGTCCAAGCATGAGCTACTGCAGGGCAGTGAGAAAGTAAGAATTAGCAGATATAAACTAATTTGTTCAAAAAATCTGACTGTAAATAGAGGAAAGAATTGCAGAGTGAGAGCAAGGTGAAATAAAAATTTCCCTCCAAGACAGGAGAGATTTGGACATATTTGTATACTCAGGGCAAGAAGTCAATGATTTTTCAATAGAGTTGTTAAAGTTGTTAACTCAGAAATAGTTTTTAAATGAAAAAAATGGAAACTATCAACAGTCATATGAAAGAATACTCCAAGACACAAATAAGATATATAACTAAAACAGAGGTGTCTCCTCACATCTATCAGATTGGCAAAGATGACAAAAAATTAAATTAATGTTGGATGGCCTTTAGGAAGCCAAAGCACACTAATCCTCCTACTGAAGCTGGAAATTAGTTCAACTATTCTGGAAAACAATTTGTAAGTATGCTAGCGAAGTTGATATACTACAAATATCCTATGACCCAGTAATACTACTACTAGACACATACCCCAAGGATGCCAAAGACAAATGGAAGGACTTATACAAAAACATTTAGAAGCACACTTTTTTGTGGTAGCAAATATAAAGAATAAAAGGGATTGGTGAGAGGAGGATTATTAAGCTAAAGAAGATAGAAGATGAGCAAACTCATGCCCAATGACTTTTATTTTCTCAGTAAAGGGAGGGAAAGTTTTTAAGAATTCAAAATTCCCAAGTCCAACAGAACTTAAATGCAACCTGAGAGTCTGAGAGGAAAAAAAATCAAAGCCAAAGCAGTCTTCAAGTTTGGCTATTTATAATTCAAATTACAGATAATTAGTACTTTAAAAAAAAAACCTCTTCATATCATAATAGCTTAAAAAATTTATAGAAATGTAGTTTCTATGTAATTTTCAAATACATTATACATAATTTTGTTGAATGTGTTATTCCATTGCATAGCTGGAAACTAAACTTTTTCTCAACTCCACATTACCCTAGAATTGGATTTAAACCTGGACTCTAAGCACAAATTTGATACTATTCAAACTGCCTTGAAATGGCTTATTCTTTCAAATTACTGGCATATATGTATACACACACACACACACACACACACAAAGTATTAACTCGGGTTGTATGAATGGGCTAAATTAGGGTAAACTGCTTAAAACAAAACACCTAATTTCTCTGGGTGAGTATAACTCTCTAACCACTTCAGTGGCCACCATTAATTAGAAAATGCCTCCCATGGCAAAGGGATTAAAATTTTCTTGATGAACTGATAAAACTCTCCTGACACTCCTCTGCCTGATGTTAACAGCTACATTTATGTACAGTATCATAGATTATATTCTTTTGCTTTTATGAAGCAAAAAAAAAAAAGACTGCAAGTCTTAACTACACCTAAGAAAGCTAAGAGGGAGAAGGTATATATTTTCAATCTGCAACATTATGTTGTTTATAGACTGCAATTAGTGAGGTAGCTAAATTGGTGACATTTGGCCTGGACCTGAGCCAATTGGAATGACTGTGTCTGGAAGCCTACCATTTTTTCTACCAAGAAGGGATGGAATCCTAGATGGTTTACTCAGAAGGGTTCAATGATATCTAGTGGTGAAAAGCATTACTGAGAGCCAGGAATCCAAATAATCTGTTGCAAATTATTGTCTAAAAAACTAAGATAGCTTGGGCAAGTCACTTAACCCCAATTGCCCTCCAAAAAAAAGCAAAAAAAAAAATTAAGATAGTTATTTCTGGTATTTTGTGGATCTGTACCTTTATCCTGTTTTTTGTTTTTATTTTGACTGGTCCTATGATTTCACTGATGTTCTGGGTGAAGAACTTCCCTCTAAAAATGCATACTGGATAGGTCATTGGGAAGTTAAATGATGTCCTCAGGATCACAAAGCCAGTATATGCCAGAAACAGGATTGGAATCCAAAACCAGTTCTCTACCCACTATTTCCACACTGCCTCTGCTTTCATCCTA
>NW_027187349.1:17219654-17269654 GCF_028583685.1 Petaurus breviceps papuanus
ACCAGTTCTCTACCCACTATTTCCACACTGCCTCTGCTTTCATCCTATTACTATAATGGAATCAGAATGGAAAAGCACTGGTTAGCCTTCTTTTTCCTTCACTTAGTTTGCACATCTGTCTAGCTAATAATAATGAGATTATCTTTGCAATAATGGTCTTTTTATTTGTGAATTAACTGTCTTCTTAAAATTTACTTCTTACCCATACTGCCTATGAGTTCAGAGTCTTCACACTTTTCCAGGCCTTCAGGAATGCAGTCAGGAACAGGAACACTGTCAGGCTCCACCTCTTCTGTTTCTATTACAATTTCATATTCCGGAAAAAGGAACTCGTGGTCTGGGACTGCACTATTCAAATTATCTAAAAGAATATATCTGCATTAGTTAGCATGTAAAGTTATAATCAATTCAAGAATAACAAAAAAATGACTCTGTGGGCCTCTTAAGAAGTTCACATTCTATATACTGCAGCTCTTCAAATAAAACTATTGGGTTCAAGAATGATGGATGCTGAGGAAAGGCTTACAGGGAAAGGATGTGGTAAAACTGCACCTGACTCCCTCTTCATTCCTCTGACCTATACCAGATTCTTAGGATTTTGAAGAGACTCACCTATTTTTAAACATCAAGATCCTTAGGGAATATTATCAGAAATTTTAATACATGTTTTTTTATAATTCCATTCATGTTTTAATGTTTCAATTGATGATATCCATCCATAAAGTACCTAATTTCCAAGAAGATACCAAATTACATCATATGATGTAATATAATAAACTTCATAGAAAGTAATCATCTCTCTCAGCTTTAACAATCACTATACAGGGGAAGTGTGCCCTCCTCCCTCTTCTTTACAAAAGAAAGGGGTCTGCAGCTATGGAATACTCTGCATAATGTCAGACTTTTCAATATTTTGGTTAGCTTTATATAACTTTTTTCCTCTTAAATTCTTTATCAGAAGAAGTCTGACTGGCTGAGGATATGGGAAGAGGAGCACAGTGGGAAAGGTAGGTGATGTAAACAAAATATTATCAACAAAATTTTATTTTAAAAATTAAATTAAGTACATCCCAGTGACTTGTCTTTTTAAAACAAAATCATTTTGGACATCACTATTAAGAACTCAGAACCACAAAACAGAAGGATAGGAGATGAAGGAAAATTACTCGGAAAATACTAAATATTTAACTTACCTGATGTTGTACAAGACTGCTTATGTCCCAATTTCCAATCAAGAGTCTGATGATCCTTACTACAATAATGGGCCTTATGACACTTGGAACAAACTTTGGGACCCAAACAGCCACAAACTCTACAGAGATGAACACCAGATTGAAGCTGCATATTTAGAGAGTCATCTTCTTCATTCGGTGGTTCTTCAGATGGTGGTTCATAAGAGTAATGGTCATTTTTCCTGGGTAGTTGATTCCTAAAAACTAGAAAAGCAGAAAAGAAAATCATCAAAATATATCCATAAAAATACTAAGCCATTAAAAAAGGGGGTTCTCTAAATTACATGAAAGGAAAAACTATGGTATTCACAGGAAGCTGATATTAGGGTAAAAAACACTGGTGCTCCTTCAATGCTTTTGGAGATGCTCCTAATGTCAAAGAATCTGTTACTGACTGAGTGGTCACCAGAAGAGTTGGGCTGAACAATTCATAATCTGTTCATAAAATACAGAATTTTGACTCCAGTTTAGCCTAAAGATAACAGGAAATGTTACATTGTTCTGAACATTCCTTTTTAGATAAGTTTTCCACTTCATTTGTTTCTTTATGAGGGATAATTTGACTTTTTCCCCCATTTGATCTCAATTTTTTTCATGGAAATGAGAACATTATAGAAATATGTTGATGGGGAATTCCTGCTTAAGCAGAGACTAGACAAGATAATCTTTGAGGTACCTTTCCAACTCCTAGATTCTGTGATTCCAAAATATGCCAGGCAAATGGGAATTATTTTTAACTAAGGCAAATTTCAACTCAACATAATGAAAAACTTATCTATCAGTCTGAACTATTAAAAAAATGAAAGAGAATGTCTTATTTTCTAGCAGAAGCATGACGTACCAAAAACAGCATTAGACTTTAGAGTCAGAAGGTATCTGGATCTGAATCCCACCTCTTATAGCTTAACATAACATGGCACAAAAATCACAAAATAAGAATTTTTTAAAAAGTCCTACAAAAATCCTTTTCTTGGTCTTCACCCTCCCTGATTTCTCTGTTGTATCTGAAGTTGCCAACCACTCCATCTTCTGGCTCTCTCCTCCCTGGTTCTCTTCTCACCTATCTCATTGATTCTTTTCAACCTCCTCTGAAACATCATCATCATCATGTTCCAGTCTGGATGTGGGTGTACCCTCAGGCTCTGCGCTGGGCCCATCATCCACTGCCTAGCGGATACCTCCTGAAACTTTGCACGACTAAAATACAACTTTCACCCTAAATTCATCCTTCTAAATTCCTGATTTAAAGTTAGTGACATCACCATCCTTCAAGGGTGACATTCTTTCCTTGTACTCAAACTTCCACGTCAATTTAATGACCAAGTCTTGTGAATTTTACCTCCACAATATCCCTCTCATCTGTCTCATTCTCTCCATTTACACTACAACCATCCTCATTGAGGCCGTCATCAACTCTTACATGGACTACTACAACAGACTTCTAACTGGTCTCCCTGCCTCCAGTCTTTCCCCTCTGAAAACCATGTTCCACACAGCTACCAAAGTGACATTCCTAAAGCACAGGTATGACTATGTTACTCCCTGGTTCTAGAAGCTTCAGCAGATCATCACTGCCTATAGGATAAATATAAACTCCTCTGCTTGTGATTTAAAACCCTTCACAACTTCACACCCAGCCCCTTCCCAAGTTGACCACCTATTACCGCACATGACTCTCACATTTCAGTCAAAGATGGTTTTCAGAAGGGAAAGACTAGAGGCAGAGACTTACTTGCTGTTCCCCAAACATAACATCTCACCCCCCATCTCCATGACTTTGCACAGGCTGTCCCCCACCCTTGGAATGCTCTCCTTCCTGCCCTCCAGCTCTTCGAAGCCCGGACTACATTAAAGGGTCAAATCAAGTGCCCTTTCTTCAGATTTCCTGCACCTCCTGCCCCACTGCCCCAGTTGCTGATGCCCCTACCATTACCATATATTTACTTCCGTAGACATTTTGTATTTAATCCTAAATCTGCTACTCTGCTGCATCCTGCACCCAATCTTTGTAGGTCTACACTCTGAGGAGTTCATCCAAACTGGTGGATAAAAATCTATGGACCTGAAACAGGCACATCTAGGTTTCAATTCTTCCTCAAGACATTTAATAACTGTTTCACCCTGGGCAAGTCTCTTTCAGCTTTGCTTCTCATCTGTAAAACTGGGGTATTAATAGTATGTACCTCGAAGGCTTCTTGTGAGGTTCAAATGAAATATTTCTAAAGTGTTTAGTAAACACTAAAGCACCCCAAAAATGTAATTTATCATAATTATCATTACCACTGTTATCTGAGGTCAAACAGAAAGAATATAACCCTCTTTCAAATACTTGAAAAGAGGTCATATGCCCTACACAGACAACACAAGCACAGCACACACTAATATCAAAGAGATCTAACAATAACTAACACTTATATGACACTCACTATGCGCAAGAGGCTTTACAATTATTATCTCATCTGATCCTCACAAGACCCCTGGGAGGTAAGCATTATTATCCCATTTTGCAGATGATGAAACAGAGACAAACTGAGGTTAAGCAACTTCCCCACCCTCACACAGCTACCAAGTGTGTGAAGTCCAATTTGAACTCAGGTCTTCTGTCTCCAGGCACCACCTGGTGCCTTTTATCTTCCTCCTAATCCTGCCTCTGCCAGTTACCGAGGGACCATGTAACAACTCACTTGATTGTTCTGGGCCTCTATGTTTTCACTTATAAACTGAGGCAATAATTGTGAGCTCTGAGTACAATGGGGCTAACTTGTTTTAAACGAGCCAAAATCCAAAAGGGGCAGGGGCATCAGAAGGAAATTATTAAAGGAGCAAAGAAATATCAAAGAAGGGGGTGGGAAAGAAAGCAGGGACTACTGGGAAATAGCTGAAAACCTGCACCCTACAGCACTTCGCTGCCATACACACACCCCGAAGGCCTACTCTCTTCTCCTCGGTCCCCCTTCCCTCTTCGACAGCTGGTGGCTCACTCATGGAGTCAGGAAGACAGAGTTCAAGTCTGGCTTCGGACACTTACTAGCTGTGTGACCCTGGGCAAGTCACTTAACCCAGTGTGCCTCCGTTTCCTCACCTGGAAAATGGGAATAATAACGGCACCTACCTCCTGGGGGTGCTTCAAGGATCAGATGAGGGAATAATCGTAAAAGGTGTGCTTGGCACCCTCACTCCTTGGACTCACTCCCAGGAAAGGCCCAGGTGGGCACAGCTCTCAGCAGGCACTACTAATAAAGATCGACCGGCCTAGGCCGGGTGCCGGCAGGCCCCGCCGGGGTGGAGGAGACGGTGGGGGCGGGGAGGGGGTGCGCGCCCTGACCTCGGAGGGCGGCGCAGCACGGAGGCTCCCGGCAACAGAAGACGAAGAGGCTGCGGTGGAAGGCGTCGGCGCGATCCGGTAGCGGCGCGTACAGCTGCAGCAAGAAGGCGAGCGGCCGGCGGCACAGCGGGCACGCCAGCTCCGCGGGGCCCGGGAGGCCGCACTCGGAAAGCCACGCCGGCCGCCCGCCCACCTTGCTGGGGAACTGCTCGCTCCGCAGGCGCCAGCCCGGCGCTTCGACGACGAAGCCCAGCTCCACTGACGGGGCTGGGGCTGGGGCCGGGGCTGGGGCCGGGGCCGGGGCCGGGGCTGCGGCCGACGCCATGACAACACCCCCGGCAGCAACACCAGCTGAAAACCGGAAAAAAGAATTCACACCGCACTCCCGAAGGCCGCTTAGCGGAAATAGATCGGCCGGAACCGGAAATGTGCCCTGGAGAAATAGGTCCGTCGCACACTGGACACCCGGGATGCTAGACGATAGGTTCCTAGTCAGAGTCATTCTGCTCAGCCCCTCTGGGCTTCTTTGCTACGAGGACGGGTCATAGGGGGAACCGCAGAGAATAAGATAATTGAGAAAAAAAAGATGATTGACAAATAATAACTGACATTTCTGTAACATTTTAAGTTTGCAAAGGGCAACTTTAAGGTTTACAACATGCTTTACATTTTTATCTTATCCTCACAACAGCCCTTCGAGATAGGTGCTATTTATTATCTCTGTTTTACATAGGAGATCGAGGCAGACAGAGGTTAAGTGACTTGTCCAGGATCATACAGTCTACTGGAGTGTCTAGGCTACATTTAAACTCAGGTCTTCCTACCTCCAAGTCTGCTAGTCTATCCATTTCAGTCGTTCCAGTCGTGTCCGACCCTTCGTGACCCCATTTTGGGGTTTTCTTGCAAAGATGCTGGAGTGGCTTGTCATTTCCTCCTCCAGCTCGTTTTACAGATGAGGAAATGAGAGAGTTAAGTGACTTGCCCAGGGTCACGCACCTAGGAAGTGCCTGACTCCCGGCCAGGCACTCTATGCACTATGGCGCCACCTAGCGGCTCATCTCACCACCTGGCAACCTAGAAAGAAGATGCGGAGGATTGCCTTTCTTGATGCAACTATTTCAACTTCTTTATCTGCACCTCGTCTGTAGAGGATGATGAGAATTCTTATAAAAGCAGCTTACTTGTTATCCTGAGTTTATTAACGTTGTGAGGATGTGTTCTCACAAGTGGAAAGAAGTCATTTATAGTTGCAGTGAGGGATTCAGGTGACCCCGGCTGTAACCTGTGATCAATCCAAAACCTGGACTATTGCAAATAATAATCTACAACTTTATTTTATGATTGAACGTGCCTTTAGGACATAGAACTGCCTCCATACTTTTGTTTCCAGTCACTCATCTGCATGAGACCAAACAGGAATCTGGGAAATGCGATAGATATGATTACCATAAGCGGGGACGGGTACCCTTACTTAAGGAACTCTTCTCTATGCTAGAATACTTGTCAAGCAGAAAAAGCAAACTGTTCCCATGCCCTGCCTGGTGGTGTGTCAGACTTCAGAGCATAGGAAGTCAAAGAAAATAAAGCTTCTGCCAATCCTAAATTAACACCTAGCCCTACAAAGAGACTGGAGATAGTAAAAAGAGCTGTAGCTAACCAAAGAGTATCTGAGGCTAAATTTCACTTTAGACCTCCTTGATTCCAGACCTAATCCTCTTATCTACTGTGCCACTTAGTTGCTTAAAGTATAATCATAACACTGTAGCTTTTCATCTTCCAGAAGCTAAATCTTCTTCTTATTTTTTTTCCCTGATTAAAATTTAAGTTCCGTGAGAGAAGAAGCTTGGTGCAGTTCTTAGTAAGTGCTTAATAAATGTTTTTCCATCTGTTTCATAATAGCAAAACAAAATCAGCAATATGAATAGGCCTAAAAAGACCAAAACATGCATAAACATTAACATACATGTAAACAGGTAGTAAAACAATGAACAACTAATAGACAGGAGTTACTATGTTACAGTCGAACAGAAACAAATGTGAATAGCCAATAATCAAGTAGGAGCGCATCTCAAACCTGTATGTGCAATTATATCCAAGGTATCCTTCATGTGGACAGTCTATAGTAGTTGTCACCTGGTTTCATGTGTAACCACTTCTCCAGTTTTACCTAGAACATCAGTTGTGACCTTTCTATCCCTAAATCTCTCAAAGAGGCTAATTATCATCCCTGTCACAACCACAGTCCTTCCATCTTTACATCTGAACTTGTTGAAAGGCCAACATTTCAATGCCCTATGGACTGTCTCTCTGTTATATAACTGGTTCTCTCCCCTTTTCTGAATTAGACTTTTCCCCAATTTGAAGCAAGGTTGGGTAACAGTACACAATGTTGTTGCTTTTTTCCAATGGAAATGTAACTCTATGAATTGTTATCTGGTTTAGACAGTCCTTATATAACTGATGAATGGCCTTTTTTGCTTAGAATCCACTGAAGTAAATGTCTATCTATTATTTCTCTCCACCTGTTCATCAGAGAGTCCATGTAACTTTCCTATCTCACTGCCACTATTTGTGGCAATTCTTGTCTCTCTTTTTCTTTTTTTGGAGGGGGGAAGGCAGGGCAATGGGGGTTAAGTGACTTGCCCAAGGTCACATAACTTAGTAAGTGTCAAGTTTCTGAGACCAAATTTGAACTCAGGTTTTCCTGACTCCAGGGCCAGCTCTATTCACTGTACCAACCTAGCTTCCCCAGAACAATTCTTCAAAGAGACAAGTTACCCAATCTCTCAACAGCTTGGTATGGAATGCTCCCTGCTGTTCTGCTAATTTATGTGTCCCTTGAACATCACTGTTACTTAGAAAAACTATGTCTCCTCGAAGATCTTGATGACATACTCTGGCATCATATCGTGACTTGTTTCTACCAGAGTTCTTATGATAAGAAGTTACTGCTTCTTGGAAGGCTTCTCTTAGCTTCTTCCTTAGCTGAAAAATGTTGTCAGTATTTTCATCCTTTCCATCTTTTGAGACTCCAAAGTATCTCATTAGGTAGGTGTGACCCTCTTCCAAACATGAACAAATATGATATAAAACAAAACATCATTCCTGGTAGAATGTATATATGTACTAGAAACTCCACATGCTGACTCTGCTGAGATTTTTTTTTATCTAAGAGCTTCTAACATCTTTAGATGCATTAAAATAATACCTAGAAGGTAAGAAAATAATTACAGTTGGCTTTAACATGCCTCTTTCTGATAAATCTCATAGAAATATAAATGGAAAAGAAGTTAAGGATCCAAACAAAATGTTAGAAAATGTATCTATGATGGATCTTTGATGATTATTGAATGGGAACTTTAAGGAGACTACTTAGTATCAACAATACCTTTATATAAAAAATCAGTCACATTATAGAACATTATTTTGGTCTCAACAAAACTATGACAGCAGCAATACATTTCATAAAGCCTGTCTTGTGGTTCTATACCCCTATACCCCTTTCCATAATGTGTGTGAGGATAGTCCAAGATTTTCATTTCCACAAAATGCCTTCCACTATGAATGCAAACAAATTGATATTGTTTGCTAGTGAATGTATGCACATCTATATTATACAGAGCTATTATACACCAAAGATCAATTATCTTTTATATACAGTTTTCTCTTGGCTAGATCTCTAACATGCATACATTACATCTCTTTTACTTTGGCTTATTTTCGTTTAAATTCAGTATATAAGTTTTCTGCCATTGAAGCCAATGGGAGCAGATAAAAAAGCACTTTGTCAAAGGAGTAAAAGCAAATGGTCAGGACTCTACTGAGAATGTGGAGGGCTGAAGGAACTCTATGCACAACAGTGCTTAGAATTCTAGTACTTCAAAGAACATCTGAGAATTTAGCATTTTCACCTTTACTTAGACATTGTAGAGCAAACTGAGTATACTGGGTATATTTCCCTGTAACTCAGCAGAAACAATGAGCACATCGAAGATCTTTCATATACAGTTTTCTCTTAGCTAGATCTCTGAAACACATACATTACATCTCTTTTACTTTGGCTTATTTTCATTTAAATTAAGTATTTAGGTTTTTGCAACTTACACAAAAATGGTAATAAGATCAACTGAAGTGTGAATCATACTCTAAGGTCCATAAAGTATTTTTTGTAAGTATTTGTGTAAGGTGAGTACTTTTCTCCCTAACATTAGAATCCTTAAGAAGTTTTCCTACATCTAAGTCAACATTCACAAATAGAATACCAAGGGAAAGTTGCAAACTATTTTGGGCAAACTCTATTACTTCCTCCTTCACCCCTCCCCGGTCTCAAGGTCATTTCCCTTGGTCATGGAAAAATCTATTTAAAAGATAAAGAATGCTCCCTAAAATACTTCCTTTGTTTTCCCAGTTACTTAGGAAATTTATTGCAATTTTACTATTTTGACATTTGACCTTATTCTCATTGAATTTGGCTTAGGGAGGGAATGACATACACACTAAATAGGGTATCTCACCCTACAGGAGAGTAGGGGGGAAGAGGATGAGAGGGGGGATGATGGAAGGGAGGGAAGGCTGGGGGGTTAGGGTAGTTGGAAGCACCCACTTTTGAAAAGGGACAGGATCAAAGTAGAGAATAGAACAAGTGGGAGATGGGATAGGAGGGAGGGAAATATAGTCAGTCTTTTACAATATATCCATTATGGAAATGTTTCACATAGCTGCACATGTACAACCTATATTGAATTGCTTATCTTCCCAGTAAGGGTGGCTGACAAAGGAGGAAAGGAATAAATCTGGAACTCAGAGTTTTAAAATCAAATGTTTAAATATATATGTATATATACTATTATTAATATTATTTTACATGTAACTGGGAAATAAGATTTACAGGCACTGGGGCATAGAGATCCACCATGCCCTACTGGAAAGTCAGAGGAGGTATGGGAGAAGATGTGGGAGAGAGCAGATTGGGGGAGGGGATATCCAGTGGGATTGCTATTTTGGAGTGGTGGGTAGAGGAAAAACGGGGAGAAAATTTGTAACTCAAAATCTGGGGGAAATGAATGATGTAAACCAGAAGTTAATAAAGCATTTGATTAAAATAATGTGAAAATGTTTAATGTTAATGTATATGTAGAGTCTATATCAGATTGCATGCCATCTTGGGGAGGAAGGAGAGGAAGAAAATTTGGAACTCAATAGCTTGTGGAACTGAATGTTGTAAACTAAAAATAAATTATTTTTTTTAAGGGTATCTCCAACCCCTGCCTCTGGAAGTCCTTTTCTCCATTTGTGGGGCACTCATGAAGTTCTCCAGAGGTGTAGCTCTCTTTTGAGCTCTGAGGCTCAGTATCTTTCTAATATCCATTGTTACCCCTGCTCTATCTATGCATTAAGGATTCATGCTCCTGAGATTGCTGCATCTCTAGGTGACTGTCTATCCATATCCAAATGCAGCCAGCTTTGCTGCTAATTGCTCCTATTGCTATGATAGTTACTTCTACTACTGACATTCATTTCCAACGATTAAAGAGACCTCTATTCAGATCTCTGGAACTCACAGAGTCACCTGGACGTCTCCATTTCATCAGATTACATTTGCCCATGATCAGGAAAGAAGAAACTCAAAGAGATGAGGCAGCCATGTGTCCACAGTTGCCATGGTCATGTGAGAGACAGGCCTGCTACCTCTCTCCCTTAGACTCTTGTGACTAATTAAAAGTAGTCCTTTTTTTTTTCTTGTCTGCAAAGGAAAGAGTAATGGTAGGGGTAGATCACCTCTTTTGTATACCCAGCACTCAATTCCACCTCAACAACTTGAGTTATAAATTCTTCTGACTTCACAATTAGAAGATTTTTCATCACCCCACAGTATATGTCCTCAGTCACAAGTGACCAGATGCCAGCTCCCCCAAACTTTCCACAAGGTTATTTGAACTAAAACCAGGCAGAGAAAATCTGTACATGCTCTAAGGACTGGATTCCCATAGACCAGTCCACCCCATTACAATTAATACTTTTTTGGGGGGAGGGGAGAAGGCAAGGGAATTGGGATTAAGCGACTTACCCAGGTTACACAGCTAAAAAGTGTGTCAAGTGTCTGAGGCTGGATTTGAACTCAGGTCCTTCTGACTCCAGGGCTGGTGTTCTACTCACTGTGCCAGCTAGCTGCCCCCCCCCCATTACAATTAAATGTGTCCTTTACAAACCACGACATAAAAGTTATAATCACTAAGGAAAATATTAACAATTAAGTATGTTTATTTACATATTTAAAATTATAACAAAGATACGACCTACTAAAATTTGTGGGATGCAAATAAAGCAATACTCAGAGAAAAATATAGCCCTGGGCACTTATATTAACAAAGAGAAAAGAATGATGAATTAAGCATACAACTAAAAAAAATCTAGACTAGAAAATAACAATAATCCCAAACTAAATACAAAAATAGAAGCTTTGAAAATCAAAGAAAGAATAGAGGAGCATCTCAGAAAAAAAAGACTCAATAGGAGATTCTGACATAAGCAGGTGCTCACCTAAATACCTCAGGAAGCAAGGAGATAAATGGTTATGGACTCACCATAAGCCAACCCAATTTGGAAGACAGACACCCCATAAAATGAACTGAAAAAAGGCATTACCACAGCCACTAGAAGTCACTTTTCTACAAAAGGCAGAGATTTGGTATCTGAGTGTAAAGCAACAGAAAATTCAGACAGACTCGATGTATTTACTTTTTATCTTAGAAAGGGCCATAATACTGCCAACGAAAGCTTCCAATGTAACCATTCCACTGACAAGCCACTCATTAGCTGCTCCTCTGAGCCAATTTGCGGAGGGCCTTAGATGCCAAATTAAGGAGTTTCTATTTTGTTTTAGAGGCAAGAGGGAAGCCACTAAAGGAAGAGCTGGAAAGTGTCCTGGTTAAACTTGGTGTTTAGGAAAATTGTGTTGGAAGTTTTGTGGAACATAGTTTAGAGAAGGGAGAACAGAAACAAGGAGCCAAAGTAGGGATATAATATTATTAAAATAATTCAGGCTAGTAGTGATGAGGGACTGGATAATGGAGATGGTTTTATAAGTAGAGAGGAGATGGGTATGATTGATGTTGTGCAGGTGGAAAGAAATTATATGAAAAACATTGTGCTGGAGAGATAAAAATAACAATAAAACAGAGTCCAAGACTTGGTGAGCTGATTGAGTGGAGGAGAAGGGCTAAAGAAGAAGAGTCTGAGACAACTGAGGTCTCAGACCTCGTTGACTAGGAGTAAGGTGATGCAGGAATAAAGAAAGAATTAAAATAATGGGGAAAGCTGGAAGAGAGTCTGGTTTTCTGGAGATGAACTTTATTTAAACATGCTGAGGGAGTTTGATATGCTGATGGCACATCTAGGTGGAGGTGTCCATCAGGCCTTTAGATATAGGAGCCTGGCATTCTGACAAGAGATTAGAGTAATGGCATATTTTCTTTTAAAAAATATTTATTTATTTTTAGTTTTCAACATTTACTTCCATAAGTTTTAAATTTTTTCCCCCTCCCTCCTGCTTCCCTCCCCAAGATGGCCTGCAATCTGATATAGGCTTTATATATACATTCCTATTAAACATATTTCACAGTAGTCATGTTATATAGAAGAATTATAATAAATGGGAGAAACTATGAGAAAGAAAAAACAAAACAAAATTTAAAAAGAAAATAGTTTGCTTTGCTCTGCATTCAGACTCCATAGTTCTTTCTGTGGATGTGGCTGGCATTTTCTTTTTTTTTTTAAGCAATTGGGGTTAAGTAACTTGTTCAAGGTTACACAGCCAGGTGTTTCTGGGTGGGTGCTAAGTGTCTGAGCCCGAATTCGATCCCCCAGGTCATCCCAACACTGGGGCTGGTGCTCTTACTTGCTGTGCTTGTGGCTGGCATTTTCCATCATGAGTTCTTTGGAATTGTTTTTCTCCTTGAATTGCTGAGAAGGGCTGAGTCTATTAAAATTGGTCCTTGCACACTGTGGCTGTTACTGTGTACAATGTTCTCCTGGTTGGGGCCAGAGCCAAGATGGCAGAGTAAAAACAGGAACTTTTCTGAGCTCTGCTCCAACCACCTCCAGTTCCTGTAAAATATGAATCTAAACAAATCTAGGGCTACAGAACCCACAAAATGACAGAGAGAAAGAAATCTCCTGCTGAAGGCAACCCAGCAGGCCCACAGGAAGGGTCTATCACACTGGGCTGGGAGCTGAGAGCAGTTCTGTGAACCGCAGGGTTCTGGCCCTGGGATGGCCCCAACCAGCAGCACAGACTGGCCAGAGCAGACTTCAGGAGAGTGAATCATTGGCAGCTATGGCAATTTCCAGAATCCTCAACCCATAAATTCCAAAGAGAGAGTAGAAGGTCAGTGGGGAACTCTGTTGGAACTGGTTGATGGAAGAGTGCGGTCCAGCCCCTGCCCCTGGGGTGAGAGGTGGTGGAAGTGCAGCAGTGTGGCTGCCTCCAGAGCTCCTGGCCTGTAGGGGGACCAAGCGACCATTCAGAAGGTAATTGCTCTTGCTTTTACCTGCTTGGATCCAGATCGTGGTCTTGGGTGGTAGTCCTGGGGTGAGGAAGGCCAGTGTGCCAGAGCTTGCCAGGGCTGTAGAGAGGCACCCTCCTCAGACCTCTGACAACAATTGCAAAAACCCCAGCAATTTGGGACACAGCTCTCTCCATTCTGGAAACAGAACTCTACTGTGGCAAAGACCTCAAATGTCAAATAATTGGCTGGCAAGATGAGCAAGCAGAGGAAGCACAATCAGACCACAGAATCCTTTTCTGGGGACAAAAAGGATCAAAACATGGAACCAGAAGAAGACAACAAGTCAAAACTCCTGCATCGAAAGCTTCCAAGAAAAATATGAATTGGTTACAGGCCATGGAGGAGCTCAAGAAGGATTTTGAAAATCAAGTAAGAGAAGTAGAGGAAACTTGGGAAGAGAAATGAGAATGATGCAAGAAAGTCATGAAAAGCGAGTCAACAGCCTGCTAAAGGAGACCCAAAAAAAAAAAACACTGAAGAAAATAACACCTTAACAAATAGACTGGGGCGGCCAGGTAGCACAGTGAGTAAGAGCACCGGCTCCAGTGTTGAGAAGACCTGGAGATCAAATCCCAGTCTCAAACACTTAGCACCTACCTGGCTGTGTAACCTTGAGCAAGTTACTTAACCCCAATTGCTTAGGGGCAGCCAGGTGGCTCAGCGAGTAAGAGCACTGGCTCCAGTGTCGGGATGACCTGGATCAAATCTGGGCTCAGATACTCAGCACCACACCCAGAGATAGCGACTGGCCGTGTAGCCTTGAGCAAGTTACTTAACCCCGATTGCTTTAAAAAAAAATTAAAATTAAAAAAAAAAACAAATAGACTAACTCAAAGAGCAAAAGAGGCTCAAAAAGCCAATGAGGAGAAGAATGCCTTAAAAAGCCAAATTGCCCAGATGGAAAAGGAATTTCAAAAACTCACTGAGGAGATTAATTTCTTCAAAATTAGATTAGAGCAAATGGAAGCTAATGACTTTATGAGAAATCAAGACACTATGAAACAGATCCAAACAAATGAGAAAATAGAAGGCAATGTGAAATACCACACTGGAAAAACCACTGACCTGGAAAATAGATCCAGGAGAGATAATTTAAAAATTATTGGACTACCTGAAAGCTATGATAAAAAAAAAAAGCCTAGAATTCATCCTTCAAGAAATTCTCAAGGAAAATTGCCCCAATATTCTAGAATTAGAGGGCAAAATAGAAATTGAAAGAATTCACTATTTGCCTCTTGAAAAAGATCCCAAAAAGAAAACTCCTAGGAATGTCATAGCCAAATTCCAGAGTTCCCAGGTCAAGGAGAAAATATTACAAGCTGCCAGGAAGAAACAATTTGAGTCTTGTGGAAACACAATCAGGGTAACACAAGATCTAGCAGTTTCTACACCAAGGGATTGAAGGGCTTGGAATATGATATTCTGGAGGTCAAAGGAACTAGGATTAAAACCAAGAATCACCTACCCAGCAAAACTGAGTATAATGTTTCAGAGGAAAATATGGTCATTCAGTGGAATAGAGGATTTTCAAGTATTCTTGATGAGAAAACCAGAGCTGAACAGAAAATCTGACTTTCGAATACAAGAAGCATGAGAAGCATGAACTCTCTCTCTTCAAGAGAGGAGTGTGCAAGTGACACAGAGATCCATCAGAGCCACCGCAGGTGCTTCCAGCAGCAGCCAGAGTTGGCAGCAGAGTCCTCCAAAGCGGAAGGGGCAGATGCAAAGGAAGCATTCATAGATACAGATGGAAAGACGGTTTTCTAAAGAGGCAGCAGCTTAAAGGACCATGAGCCATCACAATGGAGAAAAATGCTGGTTATGCATGACAGAAAGGCAATCATCTTCTGAACCCAACAAAGAGCTATACCTGAAGGAAACCCTTCACAAAAGGGGAAAAAAATTTACTTCTGGGGCCCAGAGTTAGAGGTCAAGTCAATCGAAGTCATCAAATATTTGTTAAGTCCCTCCTATGTGCCAGGAACTGTGCTAAAAGTGGGAATACAAGAACAAGAAGATATTTCTTGGTCACATGTATTCCTTTGCTGTATTCCCCCCTACCGTTGTGTATCCCTCCCCGGGGACCTTTGGTTGTGCGAGGGGAGAGTATGTCCCCGTTTAGAGCAATTATTTTGTGATCACCGTTTTGCAATACCTTCTCAATCTCAATCTTTTTATTAAAAAAAAAAAAAACAATAAACTTCTAGCTGAATGGAAACTACAAAAAAAATGTCCTCCCAGTTCTGCTTACTTCACTCAGCATCAGTTCAGATAAATCTTTCCAGGTTTTTCTGAAGTCCGCCTGTTGATTATTTCTTAGAGCACAATAGTATTCCATTTCATTCATATACCACAACTTGTTCAACCATTCCCCTTGATGGGCATCCCCGAAGTTTCCAGTTCTTGGTCACCACAAAGACAGCTGCTATAAATATTTTTGTACATATGGGTCCTTTTCCCATTTTTATGATCTCTTTGGCATATAGCCCTAGAAGTGGTATTGTTGGGTCAAAGGGTAGGCACATTTTTATAGCCCTTTGGGCATAGTTCCAAATTGCTCTCCAGAATGGTTGGATCAACTCACAGCTCCACCAACAATGAATCAGTGTTCCAACTTTCCCACATTCTCTCCAACATTTATCATTTTCCTGTTTAGTCATGTTAGCTAATCTGATAGGTGTGATGCGGTAACTCAGAGTTGTTTTGATTTGCATTTCTCTAATTAATAGTGATTTAGAGCATTTTTTCATGTGACTACAAATAGCTTTAATTTCTTCCTCTGAAAATTGCCTCTTCATATCCTTTGACCACTTATACCCATATTCTTGTAAATTTGACTCAGTTCTCTATGTATTTTAGAAATGAGGCCTTTATTAGAGACACTAGTTGTAAAAATTCTTCCCCAGTTTTCGGCTTCCTTAACCTTGGTTGCATTGGCTTTCTTTGTACAAAAATTTTTCAATTTAATGTACTTAAAATTATCCATTTTGCATTTCATAATGTTCTTCTAAATCTCTTGTTTGGTAATAAATTCCTCCGTTCTCCATAAATCAGAGAGATAAACTATTCCTTGCTCCCCTAATTTGTTTATAGTATCAGCCTTTATATCTAAGTAGTACCCATTTGGACTTTATATTTGGGTATATGGAGCATTTTTTTGTGGTAGCAAATAACTGGAAGCAAAATATATGTGTAACAATTGGGTAACAGCTGAACAAATTATAGCTCATGAATATAATAAGATATTGCATTGAAAGAAATGATGAATATGAAGAATTCACAAAGATGTGGCTAAACTTTGATGAATTAATGTAGATTGAAGTAAATAGAAACAAAAAATTTACACAATAACCAAAATAATGTAAAAAAAAAAACAAACAAAACCAGCATTGAAAGACATCAATGACCAGTCTAGATTTCAGAGGACTGACAGTGAAACATGTCTCCTTTCTTTCAGCAGAGTTAATATTAGGTAATATTTATGTTACTAGCTCTTTGAGATGTATAAAATAATATACATGCATATCAGTTGAGAAGATTTCATTAGGTAATGAGCTACATAGGTATGAAATGGCACATCCATTTTCAGCGTGGCTAAGATTGGTTTATTTTGCTTAATTTTATTTAGTACCATAGATCATAGGATAAACAATAAGAGCATAGAGTCAGACCCAGAGAGCTCTCAGAGGACATCAAATTCAACCTCCACATTTTGTAGATGAGGAAACTGAGGCCCATGGAGGGAAAATGACATGCCTAAAGTTGCAAAGGTAGTATCAGAGGCAAGACTTAAATCGAGGCCTTCTGACTGCAGAGTCAGTGCTCTTTCGGTTGTGGGAAGTAATAGCAATGTTTTAAAAAAAGCATAAAAATATATTTTTAATTAGGTCTGGCTCTCTATATAATATGGTAATCATTTGCATGCAGATGATTGGACCCATGGAAGCAAATGAATTCAATAAGGCAAGGTATAGGGAGAAAAGAGATCCCAGGATGCTAGGAGCTTAGGAGTCAAGATGTGATGAACCAACAATGGAAACTGAGGGCAGGCAGAAGAACCAGGAAGGAATGATCACAAAAGCCTGAGGAGGGAAAAGTATTCAGGAGAAAAGAAGTATCAAAAGCTGTGGGGAGGCATGAGATTTGGACATTAAGAAATTATTGAAATTATTTTGAAGGGTCTATATAGCTGTATGGACACCAAGCTGTATGGAACTGGGAGGCCAGAGCTTTGGATTGGACATCTCCCAATTATCTCACTCCAAATTCCAGACCTATTCCCCACTGAGTTTACTCCTACCTCTCATATTTCTTCCTCTGGCATCAAGTATTGTTATTTTATTATTACTTATTTCCCAATCAACCTGTGCTAATAGCACAATTGCCAGCATATGTGAAATTTTCATGTTAAAAACAGTTCGATATAGATGAAAATATTTATTGTATTTTTCATAATGGCAAAGAACTGGAAACAAAGTAGAGATTTATCAATTAGAGAATGGCTAGTCAAAATATGGTATGTGGATGTAATAATAAAATATTACTTCTATAAGAAACAACATAAAGAATATAGAGCAGCCCTTCCCCTTTGCTCCTGTCTCACTGCTCCATCTGGCCCTTAACCCCCCTGCCATGGCCACCTTCACTGTCAGACCTGAAGCCCAAGCCAAAGTAGATTTGTTCAGAAAGGAGTTATGTGCTCAGGCAGAGATCCTACTTGGAACTTATTTCCCTGCAAAGATTTCAGAGCTGGATGAGTTCTTGAAGTATCCATCTCTGAATGAGGCTGATTTGAGTCTCTTAAAGGCCCCCTTGGATATCCCAATCCCTGACCCAGACAAAGAAAAAGAGAAGGAAGAGCATTGGAAACAAGAGGATGATAAGAATGAAAAGAAAAAAGAGGAAGATGAAGATAAAGGTCCTCCTTGTGGGCCTGTAAGCTGCAATGGGAAGATTGTGGCCCTTCTGGGGCAGTTGAAGCCTGAGATCAAAGATGTGAAAGAACAGTTAAATATGGTTTCCATGGGGCTACAGCTACAGGTGCCCCGAATTGAGAATGGAAACAACTTTGGAGTAGCTGTCCAGGAGAAGGTATTTGAGCTGATGACTACACGCAGAACTAAGTTGGATGGCTTCCAAACCCAGATCTCAAAGTACTTCTCTGAAAGGGGTGATGTAGTGGCTAAAGCAGCAAAGCATCCACATGTGGGTGACTACCAACAGCTGGTTCATGAACTGGATGAAGCACAGTATGGAGAGGCAAGACTGATGGTCATGGAGATCCAAAATACTTATGCTGTATTATATGATATCACCCTGAAGAACTTTGAGAAGATCAAGAAGCCCAGGGGAGACACAAAAGGAATGATCTACTGAAAAAATGGAGCCTGTCTCCCTTCTCCATCACCACTTAACTAAGATTATCTGTCTTGCCACAGTCCAGCTTCCATTTAGAACTTCCCCTCTTATCCATACCTTGCCTTCTAGGCACCAATAAATTTTGTCACACACACACACACACACACACACACACACACACACACACACAAAGAATACAGAGCAGAGGAAGGTTTATATGAATAGATGCAAAGTGAAGTAAGCAGAACCAGGAAATTAATACACACAACAATGCAAATGGAAACAATTCTCTCCTTGTCTTCAGTCAAATTTGAATGCTAAATATTTATAATGACCAAATTTGACCCTGAAGATTAATTTTTAAAATGCACCTTTCTCCTCTATTTTACAGAGGTGGAGAGCTGAGTATGATAGACTATCTTAGTTGATATGTTGACTAGTTTTAGTGAACTGCTTTTTTTTCATCTTTCTCAAATATTTTATTAAGAGGGATGGCTCCCTGAATACAGGGAGAGATTAAGGTGATACTAAAAAAAAAGATAGGGGTGGCTAGGAGGCGCAGTGAATAGAGCACCAGCCCTGGGGTCAGGACGACCTGAGTTCAAATCCGGTCTCAGATACTTGACACACTTACTAGCCATGTGACTTTGGGTAAGTCACTTAACCCCAATTGCCCTCCAAAAAGAAAAAAAAAAAAAAAGATAGTTTGGGATGTGTGCATGTGTGTTTTAAGGAATTTTCAGGTTGGATTAGTAGTTACTGCTAAAATCAAGTCTATGAAAGAAAAGGAGTAGAATAGCAACAGTAGATATAGAGAATTCAGGTTGTACTAAGGACAAAGAAGTTCAGGAAAAGTGACACTGAGTTGGAAGGACAGATTTTGATCAAAGCTAGGAATTTCAGAATCCAAATTTAAAGAGGACAATGGTGAGGTGTTGGTTTGATCACTCACCTCTTCGGGTAGCTGGGCTGGAAAGGAGTGGAACTGTGGGTTATGAAAATTGAGGCTGATGAACTGGGAGGCCAGAGCTTTTGAATGCACATCTACCAATTGTCTCATTCCAAATTCTAGACCTACTTCCTATGGACTTGACTCCTACCTCTCATAGTTCTTCCTCTGACATCAACAATTCCCCTCGAATACCAATCTCATTGGTGTGGTGCACCCCCTGGTGCAAATTGCAATCCTTCCATGCCACCTAATATTGTGTAATTTTTGTCTCTTCTTATAAATCCTACTCAATGTGCTAGAGGCCTTCCTTTAGTTCCATTACTGTTTCTTGGATAGCATTGCAGTGCCCAAATTGTCCATCTGCTATCCATCAGTCTGTTTCATGACTAGCAATGCCTTTTGTTCAGTAATACATCTACTTAATGATGCTTTGAAGTCACAGAATCCCAATATTTTGAAGGGACCTTAAAGGTCATTTAGATTATTCCAGACACAAATTAGAATCCTCTTAGAATATCCCCAATAAGCAGTCATATGATTAGACTTCCAGCAAAATTACATACCCCGGGGTGGCCTAGGTGGCACAGTGAGTAAAGCCCGGCCCAGAGTCACGAGGACCCAAGTTTGGTTCAGGCCTCAGACACTTACCCACACACAAAAAAAACTAACCTTGGGCAAGTTACATAACCCCAATTGCCCTCCAAAAAAGGCAAAAAAAACCAAACCATACCCCGTGAGACAGTGCATTCCAGTTTGGAATAACTTTCAAGTCTTGGAAAATTTTCCTTAGAGATTTAACGTTCCTTTCTCCAACTCTCACCTATTGTTCCAAATACTGTCCTTTGCACACAGACAGAACGAATTGTACCCTTTCCGAATGACAGCTCTTCAAATACCCAAGGAGCAAGATCATGGCCCCCTTAAATTTTATCTTCCATAGACTAAAGGGCCCCATTTCCTTCTATATTATGACTTCTCAAGCCTTTCACCATCCTATTCACTTTCCTTTGAAAGTTCTTCAGTTTATCAATGTCCATTTTATAATGAACTCAGAATTTAACCCAGATATGATCTGACCAGGAAAGAGTTCAGTAGGACTAGCATCTCTCATCATCTGACTATTTCCTTTCAATGGAGTCTAGGATAGTCTTTATCATAAAGTTGACTGTAATGATAAAGCTGACTCAGAGGGAAAGCTGACATCAACGGTACAATTCATTAAACTCTCAGATCTTTTCCAGATGAACTACCAAGTCATGTCTTCCTCCCTCCCTCTTGTACTTAATGAAGTTGCTTTTTTGAGCCCAAGTGTAAAATTTTACACTTACTCCATTAAATTTAGACCACTGTTCCAGTCTGTTAAGATCATTTTGGATTCCCATCCTGTAAACATACACCTTAACTTGTCTTCTCAGATTTATATTTATGAAATTGATAAGCATGCCATCTATGATTTTATCTGAATCACAGATTTAAAAAACTTTGTGACTCAAAACTAAAATAAAAATAAAACAAAATTTTTAAAAAGCAGGGCAAACACCAAACTATATAACAGCAGTTCAGTTTTTTCTTCTTTGTATGTATATGCTTTGAAAAGTTTATTAATAACTGTTAAATTCACAATGAAAAGAATTTTTTTAAAGGCCAAAGATTTGCAAGATTATTTGCAATCTTGCTAATCTAAGGATACTTCATAGAGTCATGTGAAACTTTAACATTTGTCCTCCAATTTCCAAAGCCTGGCACAAAAAATATGGAATCAGATTCACCGTGCTCCCATAGCAGTGAAGACAGACACCACACTAGAGGGCAGCAGAGGCCTATCCTTGAGCCAAAAATGTCCCCTCCTATAAAAAGAACCAGGATAATCAGTGAAGTCCTCTGTCTGAATTTAACTGGCTTATTAAATTTTGAGACCTTACACCCCTAACATACACAAAACAAACTGCTTAGACAAAACAAAAATTTTTATTTAAAATGACATTCATATACAACATGTATGACACCCTGTAATTCAGCAGGGAGCTGAGGCTTCCCAAGCACAGGACACCTTTCTGAAATGGCAATCCTATCTGTCCCAGTCAATGAAAGGCTTTGAGCCTCCAGTCCAGATCTGCTTTCTGTAGATCAATGGGTCTTAAATATTGTCACTGTGTTTTTTTTTCCTTGAGAGCTCTCATGGCCCTGGAGACCCCTACACAAAAAAGATCCAGCTGGTCTTGCAGTGGCCATATCGTCAAGTGTTCCAAAGCCAGGAAGGAGGGCCCAGGAAACAGAAGAGATGTTTCACTATTAATCTAATAAAAAGAGTCCACAGCTCCAATCTCTTGAGCCTATTAAGAAACATTGTTTTGGCCTCAGGCCCCAGCTTCTCCCCAATCCTGAGGGAGTCCACAAGTCACAAGACCCCAAGTTAGGGTTAAGTTCAGAACACATAAAGGAAGATATTCACTCTTGGGAGCATGGCCACATCTGCTGATAAGGAGTTGCTAGTGATGGGGAACAGATACCGCTCAACCTGCCTGATTCTAAAAAGAGATGGGAATTAAAAACCCTAAATATGGTCCAGGCAAACCCATCAGTGATGGGAGAAGGAAAGGCAGGACGGTGTTAGTGCTCCGCTTCATTCATAAACACACATAGAAGCCCTGGCTGGAGAGTCATCATTAAAAATAATCCTAAGAGGAGATGGACTAAGAACATAAGTAAGGCATCCTGTGAAATTCATAACATCAGGAGGTCAGAGTCCAGCAGAATCCAAAAAGGACAAATTCAGAAGACAGGAGAAGAGACAGGTTGGGGGTCACACCAAAAATGATGATGTCTGTCGGAATTCTCCCTAGGAAAACAGAACTTCAAGTAAGTTCCCTAAAATTCCCACTAACTAAATAGTCCCACAACTACAAACTAGAAACTCCATCCATTCTGGCAAGATAACCCTCCCCACTTCTTTCCCAAAGGCCCATACCCTTCCGGCCCAAACCCAGCACACTCACATCACTGCGGGCAGAAGGCTGGCTATAGATGACTTTCTTATTGGTACTCCTGAAAATAAATCAGTGAAAATAGATGGTCAGTCCTCTCACCCCTCATGTGCAGCTTAAAAGTCAGATAATTCCCCACTTCCAACCTTATGATACCAAGGATGGAATATTTCAAGACACAAAAAACCCATGAATTCAGCAGTCCTCCCTCCCAGGCTGGGCTCCTCCCATCATTTCCATCCCCATCCCTAGCCCCTTCACAGTTCTGGCTTGCAGCACCCATCTCCTTGCTCTCAGCTTCAGAAACTTCTGTTGATTAAGGGCAACTGTAATTGTCTGGTAAGGGAGGAGAGCCCAGCATCTCACTCACCCTTTACTTGTTCCTGAAAGAAAATTAAAAATAGGGCCATAAGAATCAGGCAGCACTCTGCTGGTCCAGGTCCACATAGTAGAATATCCCCTACTCCCTGACCCCACCCCATCCCACCCCTGCAGAGGACTAGATGATGTAACTGCTCCAGAACCCAGGCAAGGTCCATCACCTTGTGGGAAGTGGGGACAAGAGATAGGGAAAGAGGGGAAGGTAAAAAACAGGAAAGGAGAATGGGGTAGGCACTTACTGGTGAAATAGCCTCGAGAGTAGGCGAACCAGATACCAAAAATCAGGAGCCCAAGGAGGAGCAGCGTCACAATAACAGCTGCCACGATGCCCCCTACATTTAGTTCCACTGTGGAATACAATTGGAGGCATCAGGAACCTGTACCCCAAGGTCTTTTTCTAATTGCCTAACCTAGACACCAGCCCTGGCAACCCAGCCCCTTCAATGGCAAACAAACCCAAAGCCAGGGAAAGATTGGGGGGGGGGGGGGGGGTTCTGGTATCACATCCCTTTCCCACCCTTACTCACCAGCTTCCATTCGGACAGCTTCTGAGGACTTGGCAATCCCAACCCCATTGCTTACTTGGCAGGAATAATCCCCTGTATCAACGGCTGACAGAGGGTCAAACACCTAGAGGGAAGCACATAAGTCAGTCTCTTGCTCTAAGGAGAGTCTAGACCTCTGCCAAAGTTCAAGGGATTCAGCTCAATTTTCTTTTCCTACTTGGACCTATGGAATCCCTAGAACCCATGACCCTCATACCAGTTCCCCTGTCTTAGTGTCAATGGTATATGAAGAATTGATGAAGGCACGGGAGTTCTTGGGCTCCAAAGGCATCAGAATCCCATCCTTGAACCACTCGTACTGAGGGGGCGGAGAACCATCCTCCTCAGAGCAGGTCAGCACAACTCGGTTCCCAATAGTGGCTGAAGATGGAACACTGACTGTGGGCTTTGACGGTGGCACTAGAGAGAGAAAAAGGGACAAGGCTAGAGTGAGAAGAGAACTGGCCACTGACAAACAACACCCCTCTAGAGTACTCTGTAACCAAAGCCCACAAATGAAAGCTTACATTGGCATAATGTTTTAGTGTGTGTGTGTAGGTAGCTGAAATCTACTTCTCCTGAATTCCAACCATAACACTCCTCAGTCTCCCACAGGCCTCTGGTCCGATGACCCTCAATTTCTACATAATTTGAGGATTCCCTCTCCCTTCCTGCCCCAAGCACCAAAAGGTTCATTTCTGAGTCCCTCTTTCCTTTGGCATTTTTCAACAATTGCCTCCCTTCTAAGTCTTGCAGTTTTCTTTAGAAATACTGGAAGAAGACAATGAACCTTGAAGCAGGAGAGTTAGGAGAGGTTATGATGTAGGCTTGCCTATGTGATTTTATACCTAACACAAGGAGCTCCACGGTGATCTCTCCATATTCTGTTCCACCATTTTCAGTGACCATACATGTATACATCCCCGTGTCCTTTCGGGTCACAGAACGAAAAGAAATACCACTCTGTGAGAAGACCACCCGGCCTTCGTAGGAAGCTGTGGTTACCAGGAGAAAGCATGGAGAAAGATTAAGACTGAAAGTAGAAATGTCACACCAATTCATAAGCACCCTACACCAAAAGGGCCCAGACAGCTTTCTCTCACCACCCCCAGAACATCATGTAGAAGAGCTATAGGGGCTGTCTTGACATTAAAATGTTTTCCTCTGAGGATATAGCACAATTGCTTCTACCACAGACTCGAACACTTTGGGGATTGCAGAGGCTGCCAAGAGGACTCCAGTGACTTACCAGTAATCTTGCTGTCATAGCAAACCAGGCTGGTTGTGCTTCCCCGAACAAACTTCCACTCAACTCGGGGTGAGGAGAAGCCCGCATAGTGACAGGTCAGTGTGGCAGCTACAGGAAGATGACAAGTGAAGCTAGGATGCACCAGCAAAAAGGGAATCCCTAATGCCCACACACTAGGCCGTTTCCTTCACCCCCACTCCTAAGAAGAGTTCCATCCCACCACCTCCAGCCTCAGCCCACTCACGTTGATTCTCATCTACTTTAACTTGCTGTTGAGAAGTATAGACTGTGACAGCACCCACTGCTGAACAACCTGGAGAGGAGAAAGATGAGTGCAATCAGGGAAAAAGAAGAAAAAACATGACAGAAGAAGACAGAGGGTTAGGAGAGAGAGGGGCTGGTAGGGAAGCAACTAGGCAAACAGGCCAGATGAATGATAAATATTAAGAATCACTTACAGACTACTCAACCCAGCCTCTAGCCTCCAATTACAGCTCTATAATTAATATTTACACAGAGCTTTGAGGTTTACAAAGTGTTTTTCGAACAACAAACCTGTGAAACAGGTAATTAATTATTTACTATTGGGCAGCTAGGTAGCACAGAAGCCCGGGCTTACAAGTTTCTCTGATAAAAGTTTTATTTCTCAAATATATCGAGAACTAAGTCAATTTTCTAAGAATGGGAGCCTTTCTCAAATTGATAAATGGTCAAAGGATATGTAGGCAGCTTTCAGATGAAGAAACCAAAGCTATCTATAGTCATATTAAAAAAATGCTCTAAATCACTATTGATTAGAGAAATGCAAATTAAAACAACTCTGTAATACCACCTCATCTCTATCAGATTGGCTAATATGACAGAAAAGAAAAATGACAAATATTAGAGAAGGTGTGGAAAAAAATGGGACACTAATGCACAGTTGATAAGAGTTTTAAACTGATCCAACCATTTGGGAGAGCAATTTGGAACTATGCCTTAAGGGCTACAAAATTGTGCATACCCTTTGACCCAGCAATATCACTACTAGATCATAAGATTAAAAAAAAAAAAAAAAGGAAAAACAACCTATGTACAAAAATATTTACAGCAGCTCTTTATATGGTGGCAAAGAATTGAGGGGATGCCCATCAACTGGGGTATGGTTGAACAAGTTGTGGTATATGATTATGATGGAATATTATTACTGTGCTATAAGAAATGATAAGCAGGATGCTTTCAGAAAAACCTGGGAAGACTTACATGAACTGATGCAAAGTGAAATATGAAGAACCAAGAAAACATTATATACAGTAAACATAATGTGGTATGGTGATCAACTGTGAATGACTTCAGCAACACAATGATCCAAAACAATTCTGAAAGACTTATGACAAAAAATGCTATCTACCTCCAGAGAAAGAACTGATGGTGTATGAATGCAGATTGAAGCATATTTTTTTAAACTATTATTCTTGGTTTTTTGGTCTGTGTTTTCTTTTGCAATATAGCTAATATGCAAATGTTTTGCATGACTAAACATGTACAATCTATAACAAATTGTTATAACTTCATGGAGAGAGGAGGGGAGGGAGAGAATTTGAAACTCAAAATTTTTAAAAATGAATGTCAAAAAATTTTGTTTATATATAATTTTTTTTAAAAATAAAAAAAAAGATATCTTAAAGATAACTGTCTAGATCTCTTTGAACCAGAGGGCAAGGTGGAAAAAGAATCTATCATTTATGTCAAAGAAATTCCAAAATGAAAATTCCCAGAAATATCACAGTCAAAATTCAGATTTTCCAGTTCAAAGAAAGATGACTGCAAGCAGCCAGAGGAAAAAAGAAAAAGAATTCAAGTACTGAGGAACCAGTCAGGCTCCCTCATAATTGCCAGGAAGAACTTTTCCAACAAAACTGAGTATAATGCTACAGGGAGAAAGAATACACCTTAAATGAAATAAAGGATTTCTAAAAATTCCTAATGAAAAGAAGGGCTGTGAAGACATTTTGAAGTTCAAACACAGGACTGAAGAGCAACTTAAGAAGGTAAACATTAATGAACAATGATAAAGGACTAAACAAAGATAAAATGCTTACATTCAAATATGAGGAAATGACACATGTGTCCCCTCTAGACCCTACCATCATCGGAGTAATTAGACAAGGCCTAGGAGTGGTTCAGTTACTTCTTGATGATCATAGGAGAACAGAAAGAAAGGGAAGAGGCTTATGCATATTCTGGGAAGGAGGTAGAGTAGAGAAAAGGTGGTTGGGGAAAATTATCTCACACAATCAAGATATACAAGTAAACATCTATATACATAAGGAAGATGGGGCTGGGGGAAACAGCTAACACTTGAACCTCACTCTCATCTGAACTCGTCAAAAGGAGGAAGAATGGACTTTCACACACACACATTAGTTACAAAAATATTTCATTCAACTGGGAGATAGGCAAAGGGGGAGAATCAGAGAAAGGATAGATTAAGGGAGAGATAAGATCAGTCCTAAACAAAACAAACTCTAAGAATGTAAAAAAAAAATATTTATAGCTCTTTTTACACCAAGTCATTTTTTATTTTGCCTTTTTTTCTTGGAGAGGCAATTGGGGTTAAGTGACTTGCCCAAGTTTACACAGCCAGTAAGTATTAAGTATCTGAGGTGGTATTTGAACTCGGGTCCTTCTGACTTCAGGGCCAGTACTCTATTCACTGTGCCACCTAGCCGCCCCCATTTATAGCTCTTTTTGAAGTGGCAAAGAATGAGAATCTAAGAGAGTGACCATACATTTAAAAATGGATAAAAAAAAGTTATGGTATATAAGTGCAATAGAATACTATCTTGCTATAGAAATAATGAAGAGAGGGTTTCAAAGAAACCTAGGAATACTTGTATGAACTGATGCAGAATGAAGTAAACAGAACCAAGAAAACAATTTATATGATGACAACAATGTGATTTAAAGAAAACAATTGAAAGAATTATGAACTCTTATCAGTGTAATGACCAACCATGATTCCAGAGCACTAATGATGAAACACGCTACCTACTTCATGACAGAGAAGTGAAGGGGTTAAGAACACAGAATAAGATAAGTATCTTTTTGGACATGGTCAACGTGGAAATCTGTTTTGACTGACTATATACACTTGTAATGGGTTTCATTTTTCTTTTGTTCTCAATTAGGGGAGGGGACAGGGTGAGAAGGTGGGTTTTTGCTGATTGAAATAAGCTATTTTTAAAAATAAAAATGAATTAAAAATTAAACCAAGAAGTAGTAAGACTAAGTATTATCTTCATTTTTTATGAATTAAAACAACTATCACTTATGTGACACTTAAAGATTTATAAAACACTTTATGTATATTATCTCATTTTATCCTCACAACCACCACGGAGGAAACAGAAATAAAGTCACTTGCTGAAAATGGTACAACTAGTCAGTAGAACTCAGAACTGGAACACAGGTCTTTGGATTCTTCAAAAAGAACTTATTCCACTACATGGAGCAGCTAAAGAGAACCCAGCATCAGCCTGGAGTCAGGAGGACCCGAGTTTGGTTCCCGCCTCAGACACTTAACACCCACACAAAATAACTGGCTGTGTAACCTTGGGCAAGTTACTTAACCCCAATTGCCCTCCAAAAAAAAAAAGGCATATATTTGAAAAAAAAAAAATAAAGAGAATCCAGATCTAGATGTAGTAGGGACTTTGGTGGCCAAATAATCCTACCCCCTTATTACAGACAGGAGGACACTGAGGCTCAGGACTTGCCCAAGGCATCAGAAGCAGGATGTAAACCTAGAGCTGTACTAAATGATGGAAGGTGGGGAAAAAAAAAGAAAAGAAACAGGTCTGATTAAAAAACATCTACTGTCAAAGTCTAAGAATTAGTCCGGAAAATAATGCACAGATGAGAAAAAGAACAAAGTAGTCTATTTGAGAAGCAGTAATCCATCAGTTCCTTCTCTTTTCATATTGACTTTCACTCATTTTTTAAAGATGAAACTCGTGTTTATGGTTTTTTTTTTTGCTTTTTGGAGGGCAATTGGGGTTAAGTGACTTGCCCAAGGTCACACGGCTCATTTTTGTATCAAGTGTCTGAGGCCGGATTTGAACTCAGGTCCTCCTGACTTCAGGGCCGGTGTTCTATTCACTGCGCCACCTAGCCGTCCCTTCAAGTTTATGTAGGAAGAATTCATCGAATTCATAAACTATGTTTTTATTTAGTGGTCTGTCCCCAAGATTAAATAGGAACTTCTGTCTTCATTAAGGCTGTTAGCACATGAAATTGTCTTTGATAGGCCTGGATACCAAATATGAAACTTAACACTTAGAAATTTAAGTGTGTATATGAAATACAAAAAAACTTTCTTCTTCTATGGAACCTAATAAAACACATCCCTTACTTAAAATAGTAACTAGCCTTGGGAATAGAAACTTAAACAAAATCACAGTTCATAAATTTGATAGTCATTCCTCCAGCACATCTAACAGTAACTATAGTTAGTGTAACAGATACATAGATGCCATATATAAACTTAAGATAAATACTACACCCACAATTACACAACCATAAATAGAATGTATACATTCTTCTTCCCCATCACCATTGCCCTAGTGTAGACTTTATTTCTTATCTCATTATAGCAATCTTTTAAAAAATTATCTTCTTAGGGGTGTGAGGTGATACAGTGAGTAGAGCACTGGCCCTGGAGTCAGGAGGACCTGGGTTTGGATCCGGCCTCAGACACTTGGCACAAAAAACTAGCCATGTGACCTTAGGCAAGTCACTTACCCCCAACTACCCTACTCTCCCCCCTCCAAAAAAAAAGCAAAAAAATGTATCTTCTTTCCTCATGTTCCCTTCTCTATTGAAAAAATATAAGTAAAATCCTTGTGACAAAATATACTTAGTCAAGCAAAACAAATTCCTCTATTGGCCAAGTCCAAAAATGTGTGTCTTATTCTACATATTTAATCTATCACTTCTCTGTTATGAAGTATGTAGTAGCATGCTTCGTTATTGGTCCTCTGAAATCATGGTTGATCGCTGCATTGATCAGTTCCCAAGTCTTGCAAAAAAAAAAAAATTGATCATTTTTATAATGTTATAATATAAATTCTTCTCCTGATTCTATTCACTTCATTCTGCATCAGTTTTCAAGCCTTCCCAGGTTTCTCTGAAACTGTCCCCTTCATTGCTTCTACAGTATTCATTTACATACCACAATTTCTCTAATAGGACACCCCTATTAGTTTCCAGTTCTTCGCCACTAAAAAAATAAACAATACACATATTTTTGTACATTTAAGACCTGCTATTTGATCTCTTTGGGTTACAGACCCAGCAGTGGTATTTCTGGCTAAAAGATTAAGATTAAATTGCTCTCACAAGTTGTTCTAGAGCTCATCATCTTTCCCCTAAAACTCTCCCTCCTCCCAAGTTTCCCTCTTCTTGCTGAGGGAACTATCATTCTCCCAGGTCCCAGGTTTGCAACCTTGGTTATCACCCTTGACTCCTGATATCTCAACAGCTCCCATCTAATCTGTCGACAAGGCCTGTTGGATCGCACCTGTGCAGCATCTCTCAAATACACATCTTTCTCTCCTCTGACACTGCCACTGCTCTAGTGAAAGCCCTCCTCACCTCCCACTTTGATCACTGCAATAGCCTGGTGGTTGACTGGCCTGCACCAAGTCTATCCCCACTCTAATCCATCTTCTATTCAGCTACCAAAGTGATTTTACTAAATCCAAAGTCTCAAAAATGTCCACTCACCTCAATAAACTCCAGTAGCTACCTATCACTTCCATGTAAATATAAAATCCTTTGGCTTTTAAAACCCTTCATAATCTGCCTGCTATCTTTCCAGTCTTCTTACACTTTAGATCCCACCCCTCCCTCTACATACTCTATGATAGGGGCAGAGCCAAGATGGCTAAGTAGAAGCATACTCTATGATCCAATGGCATTGGCCTCCTTGCTGTTCTACATGCCATGTCCCATCTATACCTGTCTTCTTCTTCCTTCCTCCCTCCTTGTCTCTACCTCCTGGCTTCCTGGGCTTCCCAGCTAAAATTCTGCCTTTTACAAGAACCCTTTCTTCAGTCCCCTTAATTGTTAGTGACCACCTGCTAGGATTATTTCCAATTTATTCTGCATGTAACTTCTTTGGACGTAGTTGTTTGCATATTATCCTCCCCTGTTAGATTGTGCGCTCCTTGAGGGCAGGGGCTGTTTTCCCCTTTCTCTTATTTGTTGTGCTTAGCACAGAACTAGCAATCTATAAATGCTTCTTGGTTTGAATTGAGTCACCTAGAGTACAAAGTAGTTAAGTGACTTGCCCAGGCTCCCACAGCCAGTATAAATCACAGACAGGACATGAACTGAGGTCCTCCTGGTTTAAAGGCTATCTCTCTTTCCAATATGCCAAGCTGCCTCTACTACGAGATAACCACAAGGCACTTTAGGAGACAGGGCACCAGTAGCTAGAGTAATGGTAATAGCAAACAATATTGTTTTCATTTCCTACCATATAACAAATAAAGACAAAGAAATGAAGAGACTTGCCTGAAGTCACCAGCTGACAGAAGCAGAACTCAGGTCTTATGACTTAATCTAGAATTCATTAGTAGAGGAAATCACTGAAATTAACTCTTTTCTTTGTTATTAAAGATCAAGTATAACCTTCTCACTGACAAAGTATTTTACAGGCTCTGCCAAGATTACTCCATTCACCTTCCTTTCTCAGCCATCACAACATACCTCTCCTCTCATTTGAGTACACATATGTACTCAAACAGTAACCATGACCTCATTTCCTTCCCATTCCAATGCCTTCAATTACTGCAGAATCCCTTAGGAAAAGTGTAGAAGAGCTAGCCTAGGATAGGTTTTACAAGCTGCAAAGTCAACTATATCTTCTAGTCAGAAGCTTTCACACACTTTGATTCCTGGGACCTGTCTGTAATACATCTCAACACACTGCTTCCCTTGTAAATAAGCCCTAAAAATGTGCACACTTGGACTTGGTAATGTATTGACAAAGGAACAGTGGATGCTTAAAGTATTTCATAATCGTAGAAGTGACAGTTAAAGTGGACAAGTTTTTAAAGACCAAAGGAGCAAAATATTGGGCTTCAGTCACTGAGAGCCATAAGTCAGGACACTTAAAGAGTAGAAATGAATTCAGTACCCATAGAATAACACTGGTTTCCAGGAAGTTGATTGGGCCAATCAACTAAGCAAGCATTCATTAAGTGGACAGAGCACTGAGACTAAAGTCACAAAAACCTGAATTCAAATCCAGCCTGAGACACTTACTAGTTGTGTGACCCTGGGCAAGTCACTTAACCCTTCTTGCTGCACTTTCTTCCTCTGTAAAATAAACTGGAGAAGGAAAAGCCAAACCACTCCATTATCTTTACCAAGAAAAATGAGGTCACGAAGAATCAAGACATGACTGAAACAGTTGAACAACAACAAAATAAGCTAGGTAACTGGAAGGAGGGGAAGAAGAGAAAAATACAGTGGCTGCCCTCAAGCAGTTTACATTCAAAGGCAGGAAGCAACATAAAAATATGTAGGTATATACATAACACAGATAAAGCAGCTTCAAGGTAACAATAGAGAGGAAGTCATCAGCAGTTGGAAGGAACAGAAAGATCTGCAGCCCAGAGCACATAAGCTGGGAACTGAAGGAAACTGGGGGTTCCAAAAGCCATAGGTGAGATGTTTCATGGAGTTCACTGGTCCAAAGCTAGAAGAAGCCATGTGGTCTAAGCCCAAGTGAGGGGGGAAGCATTCTAAGCTCAGGGGAAAGACAGCACAAAGGCAGAGGGTAACTAACAGGAGGCAGGCCAGCGTGGTGGGCCTGTAAAGTGTGTGGAGGGAGTGATATGTAAGGTCAGAAAAGGAGGGCAGGGCCAAGCTGTCAAGAACTTTAACTGCTAAAGAGAAGAGTTTATATTTGATCCTAAGAGCAACAACCACTGGAATTCACTGAGTTCAGGAAGGGAAAGGACATGGTTAGATCTACACTTTAAGAAAATTACCTTGGTAGCCATATGGAAGATAAAATGCAATGCAAAAAGACTTGAAGTAGGAAGACTAATTAGGAGGCTCTTACAATATGAGGACAAGTGCCATCTGAGGGGAGAGAAGGGGGTATAGACATAAGATGTGGAGGAAGAAACTTTTCTGGCAACTATCTGGATAAGTGGGAGGGGCCTGAGTGAGGAGTGGAGGGTGACACCAAGGTTGTGAACCTGCATAACTGAAAGGAAGGTAGTGCCTTCAACAGAAATAGGAAAGTTCAGAAGAGGTGTGAGTTTTGGAAGAAAGATAATGAGTTCTGCATTGGCCATTGAGTTTGAGATGCCTATGGGATTTCAAATTCAAATTGTCCAAATGGCAGCTGCTGACACAGGGCTGAAGTCCAGCAGAGAGAGGCTAGGGTTGCATATATGGGTTTAGGAATTTCAGCTTGGTTTTCTCACAAGACCATTTCTGCATATGGATCCTAATGAAACTATCTCCCGAGCATGTGCCCGTGGGTGCATGTGTGTATGTGTGTGTACACAAAGCAGCATAAAAACATTTCTGGCAGCCAGTTCAAAGATAAAAAAATCACCAGTGTGGGAAGAAGGAAGGGTATCATTCACTCCAAAGTTTCAGGAAAGGCAGCAACAGAATGGATGAAGGAATGAACAAAGCCCATCAAAGTTCTTTCATTGTCAACATAGCAGTGGAAACATACCTGTCAACAGTCCTTAGGTTAACCATTTTACCTTAGTTGTCTGCATATGAACATTAGCTCTTCTATTAGCCCACAAGCTCTATGAGGGAAGAGACAATCTTATTCTACTAAATGTTTTCACATTCAGCACTTAGCAAGTACTTGTTTAATTTAATTGACACAATTTCCTAGATAAAACATTGGTATTCTTGTAGAATCAATATTAGAAAAATGACTACAATGACAGGGAAGCTACACAGTGGGGGAGATGCTTTGGGATAATTCCCAAAGTCCACTTCCTGATTCAGCAAGCATTTATAATAATGAAACTAAGATACAATGAAAAAGTCTGGCCGCTACCCCACTCCCTTGAAGTTTATTATGATAGAATTTTGTTTGCATTTTCACTTCCTCTTATTCAAATTTCTTCCTCTTATGAAATTCCACTCCTCACAGGTATTACATATTCAATGTTACTGGGTGTAACACCAACACACAGTATAAAACAATACATCAAATGTTGGCTCCCAGCTTCTAAAATCATTAAACAGATGGCGAACTTAATCCAATTCTGGGCTGAATCTTTACAAATCAATCCCATTAACCTCATTCTGATCTTACTCCTGGATACAGTATGGTTAGAAAGTTCTAGGCTAGCAAATTAATGAATTATCATTTTGTTTAGCTTTCCATTCCCAAGGAGGGGAAGAGGACAGGCTCTATGAAGGAGGTTATTATCTTTATTATCTGTGAATTGAGAGAAAGGGAAGGGAGAGGAACAACTGATGACTGAGAAGCAGTGCTCAAAGTGGGTAGAGAGCCAATCTCAGAGTAAGAAAAACCAGGGTTCAAGTTCTGTCTCAGATACATTAGCGGTGTGAACCTGGGCAAGTCAGTAAGCACTCAAGCAACTCTCTAGGAGAAAGAGGTACCAATCTGCATTGGTAGAAGTTTTCTGTGCCAAGGAAATCACTAGTACATTTTAGGAAGGAAAAAAAATAGAATCAATGATGAGTTATACTAATTTACATTGCTTTGACTTAATGCAACTGTAGAGACAGGCAGATGTAATCATTTTGTTTCAGGATCTGCAGAGTGACCTGCTACTCTGTAGGTCACCTTGTTGATATGGGATAGCAATTATGAATCTACCAATGGATTAAATCCAGGGACTAAATGCTGGTCACAGCGGAAATCTGTGAATAACACCCTAGAAAGAAAACACACCATTTAGAAGGAATCTTAATACACAAGGCAGACTAGAGAGTTCAAACTAAAATATGGCTGATGTCTTTAGGCATCAGGCTGAACCCCTTCAAAACAGTATAGACTTGAAAAAAATGGTAGGGACAAATTTTTAGTTCTATGATTTCTCACAACCCATTTTTATAAATGTTATAAATTGTTCCTCTTCCATTATAAGAAAACTTTCTTATAATCATTTGTTCTTCATGATGAATAAGCAGAAGTAAGGGGAAGGTTCAGGAAGAAATACAGGTATTTGCGTTCAAAAGAATGCAAAGGGATCTAAATTTCTAAAGGACAATAGTCATTTAGACTGGTCAACATCCTTGATCTGTAAGGTAGAAGAGTAATGAACTAACTTCCAGGGTAAAACTGGTCAAGAACCAGATTTGGTGTCAGTCATCTAGTAGGCCCTGGCTTGTGGTTGATGGCAAAAGTCGTCTCCTTTGGAAGTTCTGTTATTAGAAAAGTTCAGAAAAATCAATGAAAAGAGTGAAAAGGAAAAGAATGGTAAAGACCAAGGCAAACACAAGTGGGATGGGGGAGACAGGGAAGAGTGAAATAAAAAAAGGAAGGCAAAAACAAGACTCAGAAAGTATACCAGAAAAGGAAATACAGTGAAGGGATCAAGGAATACAAGTTTAAAAAAAAAAAACAACAACACAGAAAGAGAAGAAATAGCAGATAAAGAATGAGACTAAACTAAGATTTGGGTACTTGTAAGTCTAGTAAATGGAACAGAGGCAAAGTGAGGGCCAGAAATAAGATACATGGACTTGAGAAGTAGAAATTTCAAGAACAAGCAACATTGCTGGAATCTGGGCATGGGGTTTTCACCTTGCCTCATCACTTTCTGTTCCACTCCTACCTTCCTAGAAACAGATGTCTTAACTATACTGCAAAAATATTGTTCTTAAAAACTAGGCTAAGCCCTTCCAACTGAGCCAGAAGGATCTCATGCTAATAGGTACTTTCCAAATAGACAAGGCAGGGCCAGGGCAGGGTAGGAACGAGTAGCGTGAGAAGACCCACTGAGCCTGCCAACAGGCTGGGCTGAGCCGAAGCTGTCCATACTTGGCTGCATACTAAGTGACATGGGAGCTGTCATGGCCCAAGGAGGATGGCATAGAGTACCTGGGTAGTATTAGCAAAATTAGAGTTTTCACTCTCTGCGTCCCACCCTCTCTATGGAATTTCCAGTTCTACCTGCTTAGCCCCTCCTCCCTGAGTCCCTGCCAGGGGTTTGGGCCAGACCTGTCCAGGCATCATTACAAGAGAACCCGCCCAGCCCTCAGTCCTGGGGCCTGGCGCCCGTACTTCCTGTTTGTCCCTGCTCCTCCCAACCTACTGCATCATCCCACCCCCACTGCACAGAGCAGATTACCTAAACTGGACTTTAGGCAGAAACCTCACTTATCAGGGAGTCACAGGCAGATCCCAGGGAAGGGCTAGTTTTAGTTCATGACTGTTCCTGTGGTTGGCCACTCAGCTGTCATGTGGTTCCTCACCAAGACCGAAGCCAGACACTGAATCAGAGAATTGGAAAAGGCCTTATAGGTCATCTAGTCCCACCTCCTACTCAATGAAAGAATTTCCCTATGTTCAAACTGCTGGAAAGTAAACTGATTCTAAGGTCAAATCCTTACTGTATCTCCCTGATTTTTCTATATACGAGAAAACCCATTTTCTCTTTAACTTATGACAAGTCATCTATTTCCTAAACCCACTAATGCAAGGTTGTGTGGGAGAAGAGGTATGAGACTTATTATCTTGTCCACAAAACAAGTGCAAACACGGGGAAGGAGATACACTGTTACCACTACCCCTCAGACTCAGCTGCCTCCTGCCAAGGAAAGGGAGATATTTCCATCATCTAAGGTCTCAGCCCACAACACAACTTTTAGCTATATCAGACTGTCAAAGCTGAAAACTCCTAACAGGATTAGGTTAAAAAAAAAAAACAAACTACCTCCAACTTGGGGCCAACTGGACTAGTCCCTGAGCATGAGAAATACTGAAAATGGAAACAAGAAAGCAGAACGAAGGTGCTGAGAGAAAAGAAGATTATATGTGTTCCAAGACACATCTCCTAGTTCTCCTAGTTGAGGCATCTAGGTCGCACAGAGGAGAGAGTGATGGGCAAGTAGTCAGAAGACATGAATTCAAATCCAGCCTTGGACAGGTGTGCTAGCTCTGTGACCCTGGGCAAGTCATTTAATCTGTCTCAGTTTCCTCAACTGTAAAAAGGAAATAATAACAGGGTTGTGGTGAGGAACAAACGAGATAATATTTGTAAAGCTCCTGGCATCTAGTAGGTGATTAGTAAATGTTTGTTTCCTTACTTTTTTATTGTCTGCCACGGGCTTTGAGGGAAATTCTGTTCAAGGATAGGCCAAAGATGAATGGAAGAATAAAGAAGGGAGGGAGAGAACTGACTCACCTCCCCAGCCCTCATTCCTAGTTAGTCGACTGGCATCTGTGTCCTGTCTCCTCCCACTAAAGGAAACAAGTTCAGAGCAGGACAGGCCCCCACATCTCCAGCTACAGAAGGGCAATGAAGCTAATGAACCGTTAACTACATCACTTATCTTACAGCCAGCCAGTAATAATCCCCAGAGGAACCCAACTGTAGCCCCAAAACAAGCATTTCCATAATAATTACATGGAATTCAGGAAATAAGTTAAAAAAAATCAAATACAGCACAGGAAACATGGGGACACAGAAGCAAGCCCTTCTTCCTCCCCCTGAAATGCCTAGAAACAAAAAACCAGGACCTGGACAAACTGGAATAGAGTTCCAATTCAAGTTCTTTCAGGCCCCATGTTCTCCACTGTCCCTAAAATGCCACAAAACATTCTCCCTTGAAGAATTATACCAGAGCTTCAGAGGTCATTCCACCCAGTTTTTAGGCAGAACTTCCCCTAGGCTAGCCCAGCCTGATGGGGTCTTTCCTATTGGAGAGAACTCCTGGAAAGGAGATTCTAGCCACCAAACAGTCACTATTCTGCTAATTCATAGCTCCCACTTTCCCAGTATCTAGTCCCCAAGCTCTTGGTTATCTCTAATCTCCAGCCTTTCCTTCTAATTTGGTCCTCAGAGGAAATGAGAATAGCAGGTTCCCTTTGTCGATATAATAGCCACAAAGAATCGTCCCAGACTGAGATTCAGCTTTTAACAACAAACATTTATGAAAACCTGCTATGTGCTAGGGCCACAAATATAAATAACAATACCTACACTCCAAAGAGCTAACACAATTTAAGAGATTTGTGCACAATCTATTTATCTTCTCCACTTGCCCCTGAGGACTATTACATCTTGGTGGCTATATTCCCAGTGCCTAGTACATACAGTATCTTATACACAACAGGCAATTAATAAGCGTTGGTTGAATTATCCTGTACTTTCAACTCCATTCTTTTATCCTGTGAGATAACCTTCTAAGAGAACTTTGCTCTATTCCAAACATTAGCCCAATGTGAAAACCTCCCAAGAACTCATCTTTGACCACTAAAGCAGGAGAGGTAGGTGGGTTGGGAGAACGTGGAAACATGGGCCAACACAGGCCTGAAGAGATGCTCTATAGACGCTTCAAGCAGCCAAATGAAAGAAACAGTCAAACAGCAGACTAAGAACCCAAGAAGCAGCCCTACCTTCTACATCTTACCAGTGGGGAGTTAAAAATATACACTTCCAGCTTCATCTTCACCCATGAAATATTCCACGATGCCCTCCCCAGACTGATCTCAAACAGTCATGGCATTCTCCACCCAAGTAAAAGGGCTCAATTCTGAGGCATTGATCACCTGATAATACTATCTTACATTTTTACACCTATTATCTTATTTCATCTCCAGTCACAAATTTGTGAGATACCGCAGGATAGGAATTTCTTTTAAACAAATAAGAAGGAAATCAAGAGAAGTTAAAAGTGATTTACTAAAGGACCCTGGTCTCCAGACTCTTAGCCCCATTCAATTTCACCATCCTCTGAACATGCTATGTCCTGTACTCAACTGTATTCTGAAGCCAACTCTCCCAAATCACTTAGGTTCCTTTTACTTCACCCATTACCCTGAAGATCCCCAGACTGCAGTAGCTCTTCCTCTATTCCTCAGTTCTCCTCACTTCACTTTACATCAGTTGATATAAGTCTTCCCAGGACTCTCTGAAACTGTCCTTTTCATAATTTCTAATGGTACTATTCCATTATATTCGTATATCTTAGGCAATAAGAGCTGCTATAAATATTTTTTTTTTTGCCAAATGAGTTCTTTCCTCTTTCTTTCATTTCTCTAGGTTATCTATTCCTCCATTCTAAGACCAGACTAAAAAGCAGTCCAATAAAGTACTACCCAACTTGGGTCAAAATGCCTGGGAATTCCCACGAGATGTAAAAGAAACTAGGAGAAGAGGACAGAAGAGTCCAAGATTCATTAACTTTTGACCCCTTAAAAGCCAAGTCACTGGCTAGAGAAAGAGGAAGGCTAGGGTGTCAAATTGCCTCTGATAATTCAGAAGACATTTTGTCTGAAAGCCCTCAACTTCTTGAATCTTAGCTATGACACAAGGGACTTAGCAAAGCCAGTACATTTCTAAGGTATAATCAGAGGACAAGGAAAAAGGAAAAGGAAGAAAAAAAAGAAAGGGAAATGAAAGACAAACCAATGGGAAAGGGGAAAAAATGAGAAAAAAAAAAGGCACACAAAAGCTATATGCTGTTTACACCATAAGCACCACTTAGATAAAACAGATAAATATTCATATAACTCATTTCCACATACAGATATAGGTAGGAACAGGCTTCAAAACAGACTAACTAATACACAAACCGGACAGCTAGCCTAAACGGATATATCAGAAGGCAAAGGCCCCACCAAAAGCGTTTCCCATTGTTACAGAGGAAAGGGAGTTTAAGAATGAAACAAAAATTTTGACCCTGCGGTGGAGGAAGGGCAGTGATCTTCAGGGCTGGGGAAAAAAGTCCATCCAATCAACAAACAATTCTCCCTCCCCAAGGGGAACGGTCAGTCAACAACAAAGATAAAGTTCTCAGGAGGTAGAACAGCAGGAGAGGAGTCCAGGGAAGCTCCGCCTATTTGTGCAATTCCAAATTTCAACTTTAGTTCAACTTGGGAATAAACGGCCCCCAGAAGCAACAACCATGGACTTGCAAATGGTAAGGAACTGGGGCGGGACTCCGGGGGGGGGGGGGGGGGGGGGGGGGGGGGGGGGGGTGGGGAAGGACAGCTCATTCTCTTGAAATCGGGCAACTAGCTAAAGAAAAGGTCTCCTTGGCAACAGGACAGAAATCTTCACCCCCTTCCCTGCCCAACCCACAAATAAACCCATAAGCTGTGACCCCAGCCAGGTGGTGGGAAGACATAAAAGCCAATTTTACGAGTTATTTTTCATTTATGTGGGTCTGCAATAGAACCCCCTCACTGGGCTGTATAAGTATATGGGGGAAATGAGCGGGTGGGCACAACCCCTTAAAGGATTGTGTATGTAGGTTATGAATAGGGGAAAGGAAGGAAATAGGAATTTATATACCGCCTACTACGTGCCAAGCGCTTTGCAAATATCTCATTTGTATGTGTGAGTTGAAAGAGGGAAGAAAGAACAAGAGAAAGGCGGGGTAGGGGGAGAAATCAATGGCACACAGTCCTAAGTAGGGCTGCACATGGGGGGGGGGGGGGAGCACTTTGTGTATGCAAGGAGGGGAGGGGCCAAAACACTTTCTCAAGTGGGGACGAGCCTGGGAGAAAGGTGGAGCACCCGACCCCCATCCTACTCCAACGATTCTCCTCAAAACCCAGAACACTCACACAGGGTCGCCGCTGTGAGAAAAAGGAGAAGGTGCCTCTGCCCGGCCCGCTCCGCCATCCTGATCCCGATCCAGATCCGATCGCCAGATCCTCGCCACTGGCTAAGCTGCCCCCAGGCAGACGAAGCCAACGAGTAGCCTCCTCCCCAACCGCCGCGCCCAGACTGAGGCACAACCACCAGGTGGGATCCCGCCCTCCACTTCCCGCCACTCCCGATTGGTTAGTCCTCCGCCCCCAGTACAGTTTGATTGGTAGGGAGAGCTGCTTGGACTCCTGAGTGACTCACCGTAGCCAGGTACAACCCCACCCGGCACCTAACTCCCTGTAGGATTGGCACAGTTCCAAGACCGAAACTTCTCTGATTGGTTTAGACAAACGTCACTCCCTCTGATTAGCACGGAACCTTCTCCAGGTGAGGGCCACTCCGATTGGACAGTATTCCTGTTGACCGTAAACCATTGAACGAACGGCTGGAGTCTGGGAAGAGGCGGGGCAATTTGGGTAGGGTTTCAGGTAAGAAGGTGGAGGAGCAGCCCCAAGTTTGGGATGTTCCTTGGACACCTCCTAGGTTCTGTGAGACCATGGGAAGACTGTTTCTATTACAGATCTATTCGGTATAACCTCTACTAGATCGTTCTTGCTACATTCAAGGCAGTTATTTTATTCATGGCTTATTAATTCTATTCATGTTAATTCTTAATAATTCTTCACAGAGCTTCTTCCAAACCTCTCTGTTCAAGCTCCCAAATCCACTTTTGCCCCCCATCGTTCTCAGCAGTTCACCTCACTTGCCATCTTGGCCACACAGTTATAGCCCTCTCAACTCCCTTTCTTTCCTCTCTTCACAATTCTCTGTGACATCCTGCATATCTGAGTCATGAGGTTAAATGATCACTTTAACTCTCTGGGCTTCACTTTCCTCATGTATAAAATAAGGAAGTTCAGCTAGATGATGTCTAAAGTCCACTTTCAGCTCTAATGCTTTATTACTTAATGTGTTTCTTCCTTCTCTCTCAAAGGAAAAGGGTGATTTTCCTTCTGGCGCATCCCCAACCCAAATCATTAAACTCTCTCCTGTCTCATGCCCTTCTCTCAATCTGACACTTCATAGGCTCATAAATTAAGAGCTAGAAGGGACCTATAAGTCATTCTGCCTAACCCAATTTTATAAAAGAGGAATCTGAGGCTCAGAGAGATTCAGTGGTTTTCACTTTAAAGTACGGTTTGTTTCATTCTTGTTTGTACCCCCCTGAACCCACCATAATGTCTGGCACAGTATTTAATAAAATGCTTATTGATTCATTGATTTTCCAGAGTTACAAAGGTAGTGACAGAACTGGGATTTGGATCCAAGTCCTCTAAATACAAAGCCAAGACTCTTTATAATATACCACTTTACTTTTGAAAATGGGAACATTTGTCCTCTAATCTTGTGATACCTCTCACACAAGATTGAAGAAGGGAAACTGTCTCCATTGTTTAAAAAAAAAAACAGAGGAAGAGGGCAGAGTATGCATATAGTACATATAGATATATATGTATATATATACACACACTGCAGTATATAGTATATGCATATAATAATATAGTGTAGTACATATTCTATACATGCATATAACCCAGCATAGGCTACTGGGTTTGACTTTAATTCCTGGAAAAATCTAAATCAGATGTAAAAAGAAACAAATGGCAAACAATTAGAAAGGGAAGTGATGATTACAAAGAGTTAACATGACTTCCTAAAGAACCGCTCATGCCATATTAATCCCATTTCCTTTTTTTGACAGGTTTATTAACCTAGTATATAAATGGAATGCCACAGATATAGTTTACCTAGATTTCAACAAATTTTTTTATAAAGTATCATATACTATTCTTTTTTTCTTTTTAAAAAATGTTTTAACAGATTTTTTTTTGTTTTTGCATCATTAGTTTTCTGCAGTACCCCTTCTTGTCTCTCTTGCTTCTCCCTCCTAGAGAGTCATCTCATTTAACAAATAGTATTTTTTCAAGAAAAAAAAGAAGTCAGCACAACTGACCAATACATTGAAAAAGTTCAAAAACATGTGCAAAGTACAGTACTTATGGACCTCCCAAAATCCACCAAAGTGAGTTGGGAGAGTCCTCTTCTACATCTTCTTTCAAGTCATGTTTGATCTTTATGCTTTTGCGACATTCATTTTTGTTTATTTTTATTCACTTTATTATAATATATTATAATTTATTTGTTATATTTATTCATAATTGTTTTATATTATTTTGTGTGGTGGTTATTTCTGTTTACTTTGTTGTAGTCATTATATATATTATCTTAATTCTGCTGGCTTCTCTGCATCAGTACATGTAGATCTCTTACAGCATACATTCATATTCCACAATTTGTTTAGCCATTTCTTTAGTCAATTCTTTGCTGTCACAAAAACTACCATCATAATATTTTAGTATATGGTGAAATTTTTCTTATCTGTGACCTTTCTTTTTTTATCAACAACATTCTTGGGTAAAAAGGTATGAATATTTTAGTCACTTTATTTGCATAATTCTAAATTGCTTTCCAAAATGGTTGTACTGATTCACAGCTCCACCAACAATGCACCAGTGTGCCTATCATACTACAATCCCTCCAAAATTAACAATTGCCATTTTTTGTCATCTTCACTAATTTGCAGAGTTCAAGGTGTTGACCTGAAAGTTTGGTTAAAAGAGGCAAACGGATTGGGTGATATATGAATTCATATTTTTTATTCCCTTAAAGCTAGATGATATGTGCTACATAGAGCCAAAACATAAGTTCTGACTGTCTCATAAAAGAATGAACTGCTTTAAATATGTTTCAGGACAATCATAAGTTAGGATGTTTTTGTCCCTCAGATTCATGGTCTTCATATGTGTTTAACTATGCCATGAGTAAGGAAGTTTCTTAGTTGAATAAGTTGTAAATAAAAATTGACAAGACAATTGTCAAAGTAGTGTCAGTGGGAAATTAAGATCCCAGGATAGCATATGCCCATATGATACCAAGATAAGAGAAGTCCCACTACTCTGGTTGCAGGCATCCTGTCACAAACAGGAAGAATACTCCATGTCAGCCTTATCTGGTCTTTGAAGTTGCTGACACAGGAAAGGGCATTTTTAAAGCAAAGCAGTCTAATTGATTAGTTAAAGAAGGCTTTGACCCTTATTGGGGTTAAAAGGATCTGAAATTATTATTAAAGGTAAAAACTTGGGATTGTTTTGATTTGATTTTCTCTTATTATTAGTGATTTAGAGAATTCTTTCATTTGATCATAAATACTTTGCAATTCTTCTTTTCAGAACTGTTTGTTCCTATCCTTTGACCACTTATCTATAGGGAAATTGCTATTAGTCTTATATATTTGTTAATTGTTTATGTATTCTGAATTCCAGATTCTTATCAGTGAAATTTGATACAAAGATGTTTTCCCATTTGAAAGCTTCCCTGATGTAAGGCCAATCATGAGCAGCTCTCCTAAGGATTGCTGCTGTGAATAACTTTAAGGATCTAATTATAATAATAATATAGTGAACTCTCTATTCAGCAATAAACTAAAACAAAACATTCAATAAACTAAAGCACAGCATTAACAATAATATGACATAACAATTTATTACTAAGGTGGCCACATAGTCTTAAACAAAACATATCATTCAGTAAGTCACAATCTCCTCAATCAATACACAGTATCCAAGTAAAGTCCTCTTTCATCTTGACTAAGACTGGCTTCCAATCATCCATAAGTCAATTCTTAAGAGGTAATTATCATTAAGCCAATCATCCTTAAGAGATAGCAGAAAGTACAAATACCATCCACCCCTAGATCACAATCTCATCAGTCAATACAGAGTACCCAGGTGGCTAGGTGGCGCAGTGAATAGAACACCAGCCCTGGAGTCAGGAGCATCTGAGTTTAAAGCCGGCCTCAGATACTTAACACAAATACTAGCCATGTGACCTTGGGCAAGTCACTTAACCCCAATTGCCCTCCAAAAAAGCAAAAAAAAAAAAAGTTAAAAAAAAATACAGAGTATCCAAGTAAAGTCTTCTTTCATCTTGACTTGAGATAGGCTTCCAAACCTCTCTGCTCCTCTCCTTTTCCATGGGCTAACTGCTCCCAACTCTTTCCTGGATTCATGAGTAGGCAACTCTCTGATCCTGTTTTATATCTCAACTCATAGAGACTGCTCCACTCCAAGCCCTTCACAGTTTCTGTTTTTAGGAAGACAAAGCTTAGCAGAGCTACAACAATATTTATACACATTACTGGCACTGTCATCTCAATTCACTTTCTGTCTGACAAAGTAACATCAACACAGAACAACAGACAGAGTGCCAACATCACAAACATTGTCTCTCTTAGTTCTACTCTCTCCCAGCTCTGCTAGGGCTTTTCTCTGCTCTGCTCCTTCCTGTTCTACCCTTCCTGTTCCTCTCTTTCAGCAAGCTCCTCTCACTGTGGGCTCCATGTGATTATGTTAGGTCTATTAAGGGCAGAGAAGGTCTTCAAATTCCCTTAGGCCTATTAAGGGCAGGGAAGTTCTTCAAACTCTCCTAGACCTATTAAGGGAAACACAATGTATACTGTTTCCAGGAGAGACTCTTGATGCAAAGGTGAGGTTCAAAGGCACTTTGAATAGATGAAACAAGCAGCACAGTACTACTTTGCTTGCCATTACACCTGATTATTCTAAATTCATTAGTTTGGTTTGTGTAGATTTTCAGTTTTATGCAATCACATTTCACTATTTTATCTTTTTCTAATTGCCTCTGTCCTTTGTTTAAGAATACATGTTCTAGGGCAGCCAGGTGGCTCAGCGAGTAAGAGCACTGGCTCCAGTGTCAGGATGACCTGGGGATCAAATCCAGGCTCAGATACTTAGCACCACACCCAGAAATAACTGGCCATGTAACCTTGAGCAAGTTACTTAACCCCAATTGCTCATAAAAAAAAAATACATGTTCTACACATAGCTGTGAGAGGTATGTAATCTTCTATTCTAATTTTTTTTTGCTTTTTTTGGGAGGACAATTGGGGTTAAATGACTTGCCCAAGATCACTGGACTAGTAAGTGTTAAGTGTCTGAGACTGGATTTAAAATCAGGTCCTCCTGACTCCAGGGCCAGTGCTCTATTCACTTTGACACCCAGCTGCCCTATTCTAATTTTTTTATTGTAGGATCTTTAATATTAAGGTTATGTATCTATTTAGAATGTATTGTAAATATCGTATAAGGTGTTGGTCTGTGCCTAATTTCTGCCAATCTTCTTTCCAGTTATATACTGTTAACAATGGAGGATATAGAGAGATAGATTAGGTAATAATCTGAAGAGATTCCAAACTAGTTTGATGGTTAGACTCAAAATGTAGTTAATGATTCATGTCAAAGTGGCAGGATATTTTCAGTGGAATGCAGCAAGGATCTCTCCTTGGCTATGTGGTGTTTAACATTTTTTTTCATTAATGAATTGGAAAAAAACATAGATGATATATACTTATCAAATCTGCAGGTGACCAGAATCTGGGACATATAGAAAACACACTGGGTGATAGAGTCAGGACCCAAAGGGATCTTGACAGGAGGAAAAGAAAGAGAATTTCAGGCATGGGGGAAAGTGAGTGAAAATGTAGGGAATGTCAAGATAGAAGGAAGTAGAGGAAGAAGAGTTGAGCTTTACCATATAACTCTTCCAAACAGATCTAGAAAGTGTACCAGACCAAGTTCTGACTAGGAAATCCAAGAAAAAATCAAAGTGAGTCATTTCTCCAGCTCAGGTCAGCATAGTGAGGCAAAAGAGAAAGTCTGTCAACACCAGGGATAAGGTCTCTCCAGGAATGATGCTAGACTATGTACTGAGTAAGGAGTTTGTTCAGAAACAAGCTACGTGACTCTGATCCTAGGAAGAGAAGGATCTCAGTTCCAGGTCTCAACCCATTCTGAAATCTATAGAGGAATCACTAGGGCAGGAATCCTAGAACAAAGAAGAGCCTACAGGGTTGCCACACTGAACCAGCAGAGCTTTCTTTTTTTTTTAATTTATTTTTAGTTTTCAATAGTCATTTCCACAAGATTTTGAGTTACAAGTTTTCCCCCCATCTTTCCCGTACCCCCACCCCAAAATAGCGAGCCTACTGAGTACCCCTTCCCTCAATCTCCTCTCTCTTCTATCCTCCCCCATTCCCCATCTAACTTTCTAGTAGGGCAAGATGGATTTCTATACCCCAGTGCCTGTATATCTTCAGAGCTTTCCAAATAACTTGTAGTAACTGAGTCCAGTAGCAGTCTACTAGAACCTCAGCATGGTCCAAGTTCACAAGTATTTTGATCTGACCCAACTTAAGCCAAGAACTTGAAGATGAGATCTTTTTGGGAACACTGAAAGCTTGCAGGTCCCCAGCATGAGCTATCCCAGAGATCCTGGAATAATACCAAACTCAATAACCCAAAAAGGCAGCAGCAGAAATCTAGAGGACAAAAGGTCAGGGCAGACATTGCCTCTAGAAGTCCTCAGAGCCTGTCCCAAACATAAAGTCCAAAGTCAAGAAATAGATTGTACAAATGAGCAAACAAAATTAGAGTCCCACCATAAAAAGCTATTGGGTTGCTCAAGCACAAATCCAGAGAGAATAACCCCAAAACATATACAAGCAAAGCCTTCAAGAAAAACATGACATGGGCACAAATTCAACTAGAATTCATGGAAGAGATTTAGCAAGAGGCTTTTTTTTTAAAAGTTTTAAAAGATTTTTATAAATGAAATGAGAATATTCATGGGGGGAAAACTAGGGGAAAAAATGAGAGCTGTGCAGGAAACAACTAGAAAAGGAATTGACAACTTGGCAAAAGAGGTATAAAGACTTACCCAAACAACAAACTCCCAGAAAATTAGAATGGACCAAATAGAAGTCAATGATTCCACAGGGTGACAAGAAATTTTGAAACAAAGTCAAAAGACTGGGAAAAAAAAAGCAGAAGAAAATATAAGGTATCTCAGTAAAAACAACTGACATGAAAAACAGATCAAAGAGAGATACTTTAAGAATCATAGGACTGGGGCGGCTAGGTAGTACAGTGAGCAGAGCACCGGCCCTGGAGTCAGGAGGACCTGAGTTCAAATCTGGCCTCAGACACTTAACACAAAAACTAGCCATGTGACCTTGGGCAAGTCACTTAACCCCAATTGCCCTCCAAAAAACAAACAAAAAAGAATCATTGGACTACCTTAAAGCTGTGAACAACAAAAAATTGTGAAAGAAAACTGCTCAGATCTCTTAGAACCAGAGGACAAAGTAGAAATAGAATCTATTGCTCACCTCTTGAAAACCCAAAATGAATACTCCCAGGAACATTATAGCCAAAATCCAGCCCATTTCAAAGAAAAAAAAATGTTTCCAGTAGCCAGAAAAAAATGAATTTAAGTACCAAGGAACCTCAGTTAGAATCACATATGGTTTAGCAGCTACCAAAATAAAGGAACAGAGAGCTTGGAATATGATATTCCAGAAGGCAAAAGCTATAGGCTTATAACCAAGAATAAATTATCCAGCAAAGCAAAGTATAATGCTACAGGAGATCTTTAAAGAAACAGAAGACTTCCAAGAATACTTGATGAAAAGAACAGAGCTGCACATAAACTTCCGAGTACAAACATGGGAGGCAAGAAAATCAAAGCTAGGAGGCAGAGCCAAGATGGCAGAGTAGAAGCACGACCTTCCCGCGGCTCCAGCTTCCACCCTCCCCAATCCATGTAAAAAAGGGAACTCTAAACAAACTTTGGAGCTGCAGAACCCACAAAATGACACAGAGAAGCTAACCTCCCGCTGAAGACAGCCCGGCAGGCCGGCAGGAATCGGCCAGCACCATGCTGAGGCTTTAGCCCCAGGGCGGGCCTGACCAGCCGCCTGCCAGAGGGACTCCAGATCAGCAGCAGCTGTGGCCGTTTCCAGATTTATCAATACATAGATGCGAAGGACAAGGTGAGAGGCCAGTGCAGTCTGGACTTTGGGACCCAGTAAGTGGGAGTGCGTGGCTTTTACCCCCGGGGCGAGAAACCGCTGAGACGCCAGCACAGCTAGCCAGCTCCATGTGGCAGCTTCAGCTCCTGGCCTGCAGAGTGTAGGGGGACCAAGCACCAGTCTGAAGGGTAATCGCTCTTGCTTTAACCTGCTTGGATCTGGATTGCAGTCTTGGGTGGAGGTCCTGGGGTGTGTGTCCAGCTTGCCAGAGTGTGTGGAGACCTCAGACAGGACACCCATCTAATACCTCCAGTAGCTGAGAAAACCCCAGCGTTTGGGACGAAAACTCCCCTGTCTGGTGGCAGAGTCCTACTGTGGCAAAAAGCCCAAAAGTCAAATCATTGAGTGGCAAAATGAGCAGGCAAAGGAAACAAAGCAGACAGAAGATTCCAACATTACACTCCTATTTTGGGGATAAGAAGGAGCAAGGCATGGAACAGGAGGAAATCAGTGAAGTCAGAACTCCTGCACCAAAAGCTTCAAAGAAAAATGCAAGCTGGTTACAGGCCATAGAGGACCTTAAGAAGCAGATAAGAGAAGTGGAGGAAAAATTGGGAAGAGAAATGAGAACAATGCAAGAAAATTATGAAATGAGAGTCAACAGCCTGACTGAAGAAAATAATACCTTAAAAAACAGACTGACTCAAATGGCAAAGGAGGCTCAAAAAGGCAATGAGGAGAAGAATGCCTTAAAAAGTCGAATTTGTCAAATGGAAAAAGAATCTCAAAAGCTCACTGAGGAGAATCATTGCTTCAGAATTAGATTGGAGCAAATGGAAGCTAATGACTTTATGAGAAATCAAGATACTGTTAAACAGATCCAAACAAATGAAAGAATAGAAGGCAATGTGAAATATCTCATGGGAAAAACCACTGACCTGGAAAATAGATCCAGGAGAGATAATTTAAAAATTATTGGACTGCCTGAGAGCCATGACCAAAGTAAGAGCCTGGAAAGCATCCTCCAGGAAGTTCTCAAAGAAAACTGCCCTGATGTTTTAGAAGGAGAGGGCAAAATAGAGGTTGAAAGAATCCACTGATCACCTCCTGAAAAAGATCCCAAAAAGAAAATTCCTAGGAATATTATAGCCAGGTTCCAGAATTCCCAGATTAAGGAGAGAATATTACAAGCAGCCAGGAAGAAACAATTTGGATATTGTGGAAACACAATCAGGATAACCCAGGATCTGGCAGCTTCTACACTGAGGGATCGAAGGGCCTGGAATGTGATATTCCAGAGGTCAAGGGAGCTGGGATTAAAACCAAGAGTCACCTACCCAGCAAAACTGAGTATCATGTTTCAGGGGAAAATATGGTCATTCAGTGGAATACAGGACTTTCAAGCATTCTTGCTGAAAAAAACAGAGTTGAATAGAAAATTTGACATTCAGATACAAGAAGCAAGAGAAGCATGAGAAGGTAAACAGGGAAAAGAAATCATAAGGAACTTATCAAAGTTGAACTATTTTTTTTTAAAGCAATCGGGGTTGAGTGTCTTGCTCGGGGTTGCACAGCCAGTTGTTGTTTCTGGGTGTGGTGCTGAGTGTCTGGGCCCGGATTTGATCCGGGTCGTCC
>NW_027187349.1:17274654-17289127 GCF_028583685.1 Petaurus breviceps papuanus
GCCATGAATATAGACCTTTGTCAAAAGACAAAGTGATTGGGAGGGCTAGGTGGCTCAGGGAGTGGAGCAAACTGGCTCTGGGGTCAGGAGGACCTGAGTTCAAATCCTACCTCAGACACTTAACACTTACTAGCCTTTTAGGTAAATCACTTAACCCCAATTGTCCTGCCTTCCCCCCTCCAAAAAAAAAAAAAGTAAAAGACAAAGTGATGGAAAGATAGATGGAGCCCAATCATGTCCCCTACTTTATAATGTAATATAATGTTCATTATTATATTGAATGTGGTTCAAATTCAACAGGTCAAATCTGTGCCTGTAGTACCCCCCAAACCACAGTTTGCCAAGATGCCTAGCACACTGGGTAGCAAGATCCATGTAGCACCGGCAAACCCATGCCCACGGCCTGGAAGGCTTGATGGAACACCTGGAGAGGGTGTCCAAGGGACCAGTGCCTCCCGTTCCTCCTGGAGGAATGGAGGTAGCCTTTCCTTTGATGGTGCTGTTGCATTAGCACGAGAGAGGCAGAGGACAGAGACTCAAGTCATCAGGAGGACCCAGACCTGTATTGGGGGTGGGGATGGAAGCCTCCTTCCCAGTAGTACCTCTCCTTCCACCCTACCCCCAGCCTCTTTTTCCCGGCCTCTCAGTTGCTTGGAGCCCCCACTCCCAGGTCAGGAAGGGGCTGGACCCCGGAGCCGACATAGTCTGCCACCTAGAGAACCCCAGCTTCTTAACACTGTCATCTCCCCCCAAAGAAGAACCTATGCATTTGAGGCACATGCTGGCCTTGAGGAGGGGGAAGGGCTCTGAGTAGGCCTGGAGCATTTGGGGTCAGCAGGCTCCACCTCCTGTCCAACTGTCTCCCTTGCAGTTCTCTAATCAGTGGAGAGATTCCCACTTCATGGGCTCTGACCCCTAGCTTCTGTTTTCAGACTCTAGAAAGCCATGGCCTTGGATCATCTGAAGCTTAGTTCAGACAAAACCAGCCCTTGGGACACCCCTAGCATCAGGGTCCTGCCCCAGGGTCCAGGTCCATGAGCTTCCAGTGGGAAGCAAAGTCAGGAGACAGACTGGTGGGCAGACACAACACTGAGATGGTTTTCACTGAAAAAATGCATGGGAACTCAATCCAAATTCTTCTGCTCCTTTGGAGCTGGAGATCCCTCTTCCTAGAGCCCACCATATCCCACTAGGACACTAGGATATCTTTAAGAGCTGCCCATCTTCATCCTGTTCTTGGTCTCTTGGGTATTGCCTGAAATTTGAGACTTAGTGGGGAGGTAAATGTTCAAGAACCTCATGGAAGAATCAGCATCAGGTGCTCCTGTGCCCCTTCCATAAAGGTCATAAAGTCATAGTTCTTTAGCCCATCCCCACCCTTAACCTCCAGGGAGTTGGGGGAGTGATGGTATCCTCTGCTAACCTCTCAGGTCTTCTGTCTTTGGAAAGACTCCCCTCCTTATAGCCCCGTTATGGGGGGAAAAGAATGGAGGGATCCTGACCACAGGCCTATTGTTTCCTACCATGGAGAGAAAACCATATATATGACTCAGTTTGGAGACTAGGTCTGTGGTTGTAGGGGGTGATTTGAAATAAAATAAAAGATGTATATTTTCATATATGTCAAATGATTCCTCTTTACTCAAATTGTTGGGGTGAGAGAAAATGATTTGGCCAGTTAGTGATTTTTGTATCCATGCTCACTTGGCCCAACAGGCAATTAAACAGCAGTAATCACACTGCAATGGAGAATGCAGATTTCTATGTTCCATCTCATTATATACTTCCAGAAGCAGGCTCAGTAAATATCCCCATGGGCCCCCTGCACACACTGTCAGGATCGGGTCCTCAATGGTCACCCAGTACACAGGCATATACAATTATTTACTTTTCTCCCTCATTTGAATGTGAGCATCTTGAAGGCAGGGACCATTTAAACATTTTCTTTGCATCACTGTTGTTTAACACAGTGCCTGGCATATAGTAAGTACATAATAAATGCTTAATGCCTTATCTATATACTATTGTAACTCAGCTTTGGCACATACTCAGTTCACCAAAGATAGAAGTGTCCATGTGGGAGATGGCAAGGAGAAAGACATCCTTCATTTCTCTACCATGTGGTTGGGAACAACTTCTTTCCCATTGGCTGTGTAGCCAGAATAGACTGTATCTTTAAAACTATCTGACTGGGATTGTCTTGCTCTCTTTTTTTTTCTGGCCTTGTCTAGGGGGACCCTGAGACACCTTAGACACCAAACATTGACCTGGGTGTGTGTTTGGAGAAGGGCTATTTCCCACCCATCTTTTCCTTTTAGATCCTGTTGGCCCTAAGAGTTGAGCTTGAGATTTTGGTCTGTTTCATTAGTCTTTTTGAGTGTGGAGCACAGGTGGTGGAGTTTAAGTGTGTTTGGAACCCAGGATTCTGAGTTGGATGTTGCTTTCAGCTAAAGAGATAAAATGTAACACTTGGCCTTCAGGGCCATGGAAGTCACTGTTACAGTATCAATCAGTCAATCACTGATCAGTCAGCAAGCTTCTATTGAGAGCCTACTCTGTGCCAGGAACTGTGTAATGTGGGAAGGGGGGACTACACAAATGTGAAACAATCTACCCTCATGGAGTTTACATTCTATTGCTCACTACTCTTTGGGTACAATCATTCAACCAACTTTGAATCCCCCTAATCTAATTTATGTCCCTGTATATTGACCAAAAAGATGTCATGAGGTATCTTTTCTTGCTTCCACCTTCTCCACATATGTTTTTCAATTCTGATTTGGCCGATGAGGTCCCTGTCCAGCCACACCCTCTTTAGACGGTTCCTTCATTTCTATTTTCCTGCAATTATTTGTTGAATTGCGATCTTACATGCCTCTTGAAGACAGCTGTAGAATCTTATGGTGTGAAGTCTTGCTCTTTCTCTCAACTATGAAATCTCTTGTGCATAAATCCAGGGTTCATGTTGGATAATGGTCCAGTTTTCCACTTTTTCTAAAATAAAATCAAGAATAGAATTGCAAAGAAAGCTAATGATACTGAAAAGTAGTTATCAAAATATTTTTTTTAATAAGTTAATTTACTGTAGTCTCCTTGGGGACAGGGATTATCTTTCTGTAAGTGTATCAGTAGTACTTAGCAAAGTATTTGGCAGATAGTAAGGGCAGCTAGGTGGCACAGGGGATAGAGTGCCAGGCCAGGAGTCAGGAAGACTCATCTTCATGGGTTCAAAACATCAGACACTTACTAGCTGTGTGACCCTGGGCAAGTCATTTAACCCTGCTTGCCTCAGTTTCCTCATTTGTAAAACAAGCCAGAGAAGGAAATGGCAAACTTTTCTAGTATCTTTGCCAAGAAAACCCCAAATGGAGTCATTGGACATGACTGAATAACAACAAAGCATTTAGCAAATGCTGTTTTCATTCCTTTACTTATTCACATTTTATTATCAAGTAAAATAATATTTGTAAAGCACTTAGCACAGTACCTGGCACATTGTAGACTCTTAATCCTTCCCTTCATACCTAGGTCAAACTTACGCAATTGCATTAAGATCTGTAGGTCACCTACCATGCATTTGTATTCATTAGGAGCTGAGATCAGGTGTTTTATTGCTGCCATTTTTCTTGGATATATTAGCATCTGTAAATGACTGATCTTCTTCACTGATAGTCTTCTTCCTGGGTTGTACTATTACAACTCTGTGAAATTTAGCTTGAAGGAATTATGTGGGCAGTTTTATGCCACCCTCTCATTTTGAGTGTAAAGTCTTCTTGTTAAGATTAAAGATCCAGTTCCACAATTATTTACTGAGCTGCAAACATAATAGAAGATCTGGAGTGGGGAAGAGGAGGCTGGAGGTATTCCAAGGAAGGAGAACAGTATGTGTAAAGGCACAAAGGTAAAAATGGGCATTGAATTGGGAAAGAAAGGAAATCTACACCGCTGGAACAGAGGGTTGATGTTGGGGAGTAATGGGAGATAAGGTTAAATAAAGAAGCTGGAGCCAAATTTTGAATTTGGCTTTGAATAATAGACTAAGAATTTAGACTTGAGTGGTATAATGCAGACAGTGCTGGACAGGGAGCCTGGGCTCAAATCTGTGTCCACACACTTCCTACTAACCATATGACCACATTCAAGTCACTTACCTCCTATGAGTCTGAGTTTTCTCATCTATAAAAAAACAGGTTACAAATGCCTGTAGTATCTACCTCACATCATTATTGTGAAAATCAATTGGTATGTTTGCAAACATTAAAATGATGTATAAAATCAGCTATTTTAAACAATAGGCAATATAGAACTATACCTTTTTTTCCCCATAGGATTATTGTTAGGATCAAATGAAATATTTGTAAAAAGCTTTTAGCACAGTGCCTGGTATGTGGTAGGCATTATATATATGTTTATTCCCATCCCCCCACTGTAGTAACAGGAAAAGGATGTTGCAGGAAAATTAGTCTGGCAGTGATTTCAGTGATAGATGAGAATGGGAAGATCTTGCAGACAGAAAAAACAGCTAGGAAGCTGGCACCAAAAAATCAGGTATGAGTTGATAGGGGCCTAATCTGGGAAGTATGAAGGAAGGAAATCTCAGGAAACTTTGGAACAGACAAGGATAGATGGAGAAGTGGAGAGCTGAAGTACATTATATTTGGAAAGCCCAGAGCTGATGTTTTTCATTATTGTCCCATAGGGGAGCTTGTTGTCTCTTTCCTCATTCTTGAAGGGGACCATGACATGCAGGTGATACCATGACTTGCAAGTGAATTGGATTTAAGTGAGGCAGGGCTGTGCAAAGTCACCCGCCTCACTTTCTTCTCAGAACCATCTGGGTCCAGTGGCTAGCTATGAATCAGGCAGGACAACTGGAGATGGACATGCCATAGGGGAGGCAAAAAAGGGCCCAAACGCTTACAGAATAAGAAAATGTTACAGGTTTAACATTTTCAGCAGCCATAGGGGTCTGTTTGCAATGGCAAGGATATAATTATAGCTAGGGAATATGAACATTTTGGCCCAATCACCTTGGTTCTGGGACTTTCTCTAACCATGCTCAAGATGCATAGGTAATTAAAAAGAAGGGGTTGCAAGTATTTGCAGGTCATGAATGAAGAAAGTAAGAAAATATGCTAGGATTTAAACAAGAGACAATATTAGATATCAGGGAGAACATTACAGCAATGACAGAATCAGAGAGAAACTTTTGGCATCTTCTCTGCAGTTATTTCAAGCCTAAAAAACCCTTTACTTAGGGCAGGTCAGGAGCTGTCTTATTTAAGGGTAGGGAGGAAGATCTTATGATCTCTGGAAGAGCCAGATGGTGATGTAGTATGTGGAAAGTGTGCTGGACGTTGAATTAGAAAACCTGGGCTCAAATTCTGACTTAAGGTTGTGACTGTGTATGTCACTTAGCCCAACCTATTTCCACATGTGTAAAATGAGGGTTTGGGGCCCAAAGGTCTTTGAGGTCCCTTTCATTTCTCCATCTGGGATCTTGTGATATAATGTGATTAGTCAGAGGCAAGAGAGTTATGTGACAAGGAAAATGAGAGGTCCACAGGAATAGAATTTCCTTCTTCATCAGTGTGAGAAAGCTTCCAGAAAACAGTAAATTTAAAAGGCACCAAGGAAAAAGAGGAAGAGGCCCCAGAATAAAGGAGTCTGATGTGGTGGAAGAAGCACCAGATTATATTATAGTCATGAGATTTGGTCCCAGACCACATTTACCTTATTTACCTCTGTGACCTTGGGCAAAGCACTCCTATTCTCCTGAGTCTCAGTTTCCTCACCCATAAAATGGGGATAACAATACTTGCATATAACATCTTTCACAGGGTTTGCGTGAGAACACTGTATAAATCTTAAAACTCCATAAAAATGTGGTCATTATGCAAGGGAGAAGAGATAAAAGGGACACAAGACAAAGGGAAATCAATGATTAGATTGCACCCCTCACCCAGACTTCTTTACATGTAAAAGGAAGAAATGTTTAAAGACAAAATAGTTTGGGGATTGTATTATACATAATACCTGCTGAACTTCAGAGGTATTACTGGAACTTGAGGCCTATTTTCGTACCACAGGAGTTCAATCCTAGTAACAGCCCCTTTTACCTTTGAAACATGTTTGTGTGTACATATGTAGGTGTGTGTATATGTATGTATACACACATATACATATATACATGTTTTGTTATTCAGTCATTTCAGTCGTGTCAAACTATTTGTGACCCCATTTGGGATTACTTGGCAAAAATACTGCAGCAGTTTGCCATTCCCTTTTCCAGCTCATTTTACAAATGAGGAAACTGAGGCAAACAATTAAGTGACTTGCCCAGGGTCACACAGCTAGTGTGACTGAGGCTGGATTTTAACTCAGGAAGAAGAATCTTCCTGACTCCAGGGTCAGCACTCTGTCCACTGTGCCACCTAGCTGCCATATCTATCTATCTATCTATCTGTCTGTCTGTCTGTCTGTCTGTCTGTCTATCTATCTATGTGTAAGTATGTGGAGAGAATTGGCAGTGGGGGGAAGCAGGTGGGTGACATAGTGGCTGGAGCACTGGGCTTGGGATTAGGAACCATTCTATTATTTTGTCAAGAAAACCCCAAAATGGGATCACAAAGAGTGGGACATGACTGAACTCCACACACCACACACACCAAAAGTGGAAATAACTATATATACCCCAATTTACATATATATGCAAATGTGTATGTATCCATGCATATATACATACACACATATGTGTTCTATCAGTATCTATCTGGAGGCATTACTTTTTCAGCCAATGGAGAGGAATCTGAATTGAAGCAGCAGTGCTTAGGGAGCAATCATCACACCTCTCAAGGAACTTTATATGTGTATGCATGGATTTGAAAGAATGAAGGAAGCAGGAAGAGGCAAACAGCCTAGAGCGGGACTGTGGAAAGAGTAATGTCTACTTTACAATTAACACCAGGGTTGGAACAATGACCAAGGATTGGTCTTAATAACAGACTAAACATTTGGAGGTTTTCCCATTAATACTCTTTATTAGGTTACTTTGTGGGAACAGCACTGTACCCATATACAGAAAGGTTACTGAGGGAGGGAAGGAGGTATCAGTGTTCCTTCCTCCTAACTAACCCTCCTTGGCTTGCCATGCCCTATAGGCATCTTCATAATTAGCCCTGTGGAAAGAAAATGACATGAGTGAGAGGGAAGGGAGTATGGAAAAACACCAGCCCAATGGTCCTCACTTCTTCCCCTGTACCCTTGTCCCATACCCCAAATATTCAAGCTCCCTGGCTGTCTGCATGGCATGACACTCATTGCTGCCAATCTGGCAGAAGAAGACTAGGTTCTCTTCTTCTGGTATTGGCTTCTCTGCAAAGTATGTAGCCTGGAAATCAGCTGGCTCCATCCGCAGGGCATTCTCCAGTTCTGACACTGGGAAGGAAGAAGACGTGGTGAGAGAATGAAGAGCTAAGCAAGGAGGGGCCAGATCATTTCTCCCGATGGCAATCCCAGGCCTCAAAATTCATATTCCCATTGTCTCTCTCTCTCTCCACATACAAATACACACCTATGTATGTACACACATACATACGTACACATATATACAATATGAAAAACAGGCTCCCACTACAGACAGGCATTGATTCCAAGATAACTGGCTCCTCAGGGAAAAGCAATCTGCGCATCTCTGCAGGGCCTTTTTTATTCATCTTGTGAACATAATTCCCCCCTTCCCCCCCCCCCCCCCCCCCCGGGGCGGGGGGGGGGGTAGGGGCCCCCCCCCCCCCCTATTACTCTTGTGAACCTCCCCCCCCCCCTCCCCCCCCCCCGCCCCCGCGGGCAGGTGGGCAGATTCTCTCCCACTCACCTCAACTTCATTCGCCTCCGCAAGGCAGCCTCCCCCGCACTGCGCGGCCATTGCGGGTACCATCCGGTCCCCCGCCCTGCATCGCTGGCCGCTACGGGGGCGCCGTCCTCCACCCTCCCCCACCCCACACTGCGCAGCCCCCGTCCGCCCCCCGCCCCGCAACGCCCTGCAGGGCCGATGCGGGCGCAGCTCCCTGCACCTCGCTGCACCACCCCACACTGGCCCTGCTCGGGCGTGGCTGCCTCCATACCAGGGATGTTGAGCGCTCCGGGGATGGTCCCCGCCGCCGACTCCTCCCGAGAGCGCACATCGATGAGCCGGACCCGGTCCCGGTCGGTGGCCAGGATGGAGCGGAGCTCCGGCAGCGATATGGCCGGGGCTGAAGCGGGGGCAGAGGAAAGGGGGTGGTGAGCATCCTCCTCGTACCGGCCCGCCCCCGGCCCGGCTCGGGGCCATTATCGCACGTTACCTCGGCTCATGTTACGGACCTCCATCGCGCAGTGGCCCCCCTCCGGGAGGGCGAAGGGCCCGGCCTCGATGCCCCCACCATTACCGTTCGGCAGCATCTTTGCTCAGGACTGCAGCCGATGGAACCGGAAGAGCCCCTAGGATTCTCACTGCCCGGCTAAGCTCCGCCCCCGTCCCCATGGAAACGGGAGCCAAGGCACTGCAGCCTCCTCACTGGGCAAGCTCCCGGCCCGGGGCGGGGGTCATTGGCGCAGAGGACCTCGCCTGGGAATGAGCCTCCGAGACTCTCCGAAGCCCTTCCCATTATCCGGAAGAGTACACAGAGGCCTGGGGTTAAGGGACCGGCCCAAGGTCACCCGGAGCTGCGGCCCCACTGGAACTACAAGCCAGGTACTTTGGCACCAGAGCCAGTCTTCCCCATCGTCTTTGCTGGCCCCACAAGACATCTTTGTATTCTCAAGTACTGGGCCCAAGTAGCAAGGTTAACAGCTGCAGCAGGCACCTGCACTCCGCCACCATCAGGGGAGGGGTCCATATGACCCCCTAATCCCATCAATCTCCCCACTCTTAGCCCTCCCCCTCCCACCCCATCACCCCACAGAACACTAGAGACAACTGTGGCTCTGAACAATTTTATCTTTCTCTAAAAAAAAAAAAAAAGAAAAAAGGGGGGAACCCCAAGAGGAAGAACAAAGAACAGCACCTTTGTCTGTTCCTGCCCCCATCCCAGAGATTTCTGGGCCCTAATTCATTTTCCAGCTCTAACATTCAGTACCTCAGCTCCCCCACCCTTGCTAAAGCCTGTCCCCTTGGGGGACTCAATCTCAGGAACCTTAGAGCTTCCAACTGTTCCTCCCCTACAGGTCAGAGAAGGGAAGGCTCCAGTTCTCAAATGCAGCCCAGAGAGAATTAATTACCACCTGTCCATCTCTAGCTACACGCTCAGTGGAGTCACATAACAGGCCATGAGTGTGTGATACCCAGAGTAGAAATAGCACATGCATGTGCAAGACAAGCACAAGGGCCTGGGGAGAAGGGGGAGAAAAGGAAGGCTGTTTGCAGGGATGTGCCTGTCCTTTTGCGCCACACTCAAAGCTGAAGGCCAAGGGCGTCACGGGGCCAGTTCCTTCAGGTGCTTCAGCAACTCTCACTGCTCCACTCCTTGTTAGGGCAGCGGGAGGAGGAGGTACAGGTTAAGTCCAGTGCTCCTGGGCTGCCAGCAGTCCTAGGGAAGGGGCTCTGATGCCCAAGCCTGATGTAAAATTCCCCAGGGTTTAATTAGCATCGTTCTTGATGACAACCTCGACTCCATGATGTCGCAACTGAGCTCGTAGCAAGAGATTTTTATTCTTCAGATCTTCCACCTGGACAGGTGAGAGGGAAGTTAAAGGGGAACTCCGAGCACTTTGCCTGTTCATTCGAAGGAGGCCTTCACACTGGCAGACCAAAATGAAGGTGAGGAAAACCAACTCCCCTCAAGCCCAACACAAGAACGTCCTGAACCCTCCAGTATCTGCCTTTGGAGGTCTGGGTCAGACAGGGACAAGGCGAGGGAGAGGACCTGTCATGCTGGACGTCTGACCTGTTGCCGAAGGACTTTGTTGTCCAGCTGCAGCTGATCCAGTCCTTGCAATTCCTCTGACAAACGATGGTTGCTCTGTCGGAGTTCCTGGATATAATCACAGGCTTTGGACAGGATGCCACCTTTACTCTGCAGAAAACAAAGGATTCCTTTTAGGACGTCTGGTTTCAGGGTGACTTAGTGAGGCCCTGTCTGCTGAGAACCACTCCCTATTTTGGAACTTGGGCTGGAGTACGAGGGGGAGCAGCTACACTAGACCCAGGAATACAAACTTCCCTCCTAACCTATGCTTCACGAGGAAAACAGGGCCATCTGTCAAAGTGGCCCTGGAACCCTACCACCTCTATTACCATTACCAGGAAAAGCCCAGAACATCTAGCAGGGTCTCCCCCTAACCTGGCCAGACTTGGTGTTCTCCATGGAACAATCTGGGATGATCTTCGACAGTTGCACAATCCAGTTATTGATTTTGTCTCTGCGGCGGCGCTCCACTGAAATTTGGAGAAGGCAGGATGATTTAGGGAGCACCTGCAAGGTAAAGCTATCTGGCCACATTCCCCCCTCCCCCAACTGTAACTGACAGTCAAGTCCTAGCCTCATCCACCTGAGTTACCCACTCCAAGTACCTTCATTGTGCTGGGCTCTTCGTTTCTCATCTCGAGTTGTCCGAGGAGCTTCTGATTTCCTAAAAATAAATCGTGGGGTGACCACAGTGAGAGGAGAACAGTAACACACAAGATGGGAAAGACATTTTAGGGTGAGGGATTTACACATGGAAATTGGAGGGATGGGGAGCAGGGTAACTCACAAGAAATGAAGAGAGGCAAGGGTCACTCACGGAGAGTAGGGGTGCGTCCTGGGAGCAATGGAGCGCTGGGTTCCCCCCTGTAGCACTTCTTGGGGTGACATCATCACAAAGAACTGACCTGGAAAAGGAACATAGAAAGGGGTTACATAAGGTCAAGGGACATGACCTTATCAAGTTCTCTATCAAAAAGGTAAAACCACCTTTCCTTACACAGCTGGATCAATGTGCTCTAATAGTGCATCATGTGCCGGAAACCCACCTTCACCTCATTAGTACTGGGAAGCAGGGATACCCAGCTGTGGCACCTCTCTCCCATCTCCCACACCTTACAGCTCCTGCTGGCACCCTCTCTTACTCACCCACCACTAGGATGTTATATCATGTCTCACCAGTTCCAGGAGGAGTAGCTTGTCCCAATAGTGCCTCAGAGCCTTGGGTGGTGACAACAGTAGCTGTGCTCCCTGCACCTGCCCCCCCAGCCCCTTCCCCAACTGCTGTACTGGGGAAGTAGGTGTAGTGTGTTTCTGTGGCTGCCCCCTCCGTCTCCACTGCATCTTCACTGGTAAATGCCCCCTGGATGACTGCCTAGGGAAGGGTTCAAAGGACAGATTTTAATCACAGTTCTCTCCATCTGCCACAAAATCCTTAGGATTCCAACACCTCACAGGTATACACTCCTGGTATGTACCCTTGTTACCTAGGACTAGAGTAACCCCAGCCCCCCCTTCCTTTTGAATCTAAGGCCCCTTCCCCGGGATGTCTGTCCCATCTTACTGGTCAATCCTCATCTCACCTTTCTCAGAGCCAAGCCTGCTCCCCAAGCTCATATTCCTTCCTACCTGGGTCATAGACTGGGCGGCAGGATAGCCGCTGATGGCACCAGTGCCTTCAGTCTGGCCATCCAGCTGCCCCTCAGCCACCTGGATCACTCTGTACATCACCTGGGAGAAGGGGAAAGACAGGGAAAAAAAGTAACTACTGTGAACCTCAAGGAGTTCCTGAAAGGGGCCAAGGAAGAAGGGGGTCCTCAGAGAAACAAATGAGGGGGGTCCTCAGAGAAACAAATGAGGGAGCTCCATCTCCTTTACCCCTTCCACAAAAACTTGGCACAATGAGTAGCTCACAGCTCAGGAAATTTAGTTTTTCTCAAATCAGAATTTCCCTTAGTTCAGTACAGTAACATTCTTTACCCATGTAAGATCTCTCCAACCCATATTTAACTGCCTCCCCCAACCCAGACCCCATGGCATTTCTGTGGCTCCTTGGGGGCCCCCCCTTACCTGGCCCCCATTCTCAGTTCGGAAGACGTACTTGACGTTGGGGTCAGGGAAGGTGGCAGCTGACTGAATGCTGGCGATGGCCACACTGGTCGGATCTTCACCAGTTGCCACTGCACCTGAGACAATGGAGTAGCAGGAGAAGGCTTCATAAATTCTCTGAGCCTTTCCTGCTATTCACATCACACAGAGAAAGATGACTTGGTGGGAATGCTGTTCCCATTTCTGATCCTCTGAGCCACCACTTACCTTCCTGAATCTGCACAGTCCCCTCCTCTGTCTCAGCTGCTTTTTGCTGCCTATTATGGGGGGAACAAGATGGAAAAACATGGGGGAGAAGCAGTGAGCAGCAAGTTCAGGCCCTGGTACCTCCTGGCACTCACATTCAATGGCACTTTCAGCACAGAACAGCTGGGATTAAGATTCAGGAGCCTACACACCAGGTTAGGCCTTAGAGGGAGCTCCCCTCCTATCCCACCCTTAACTCACCCCTTCATCTCTCTGCCAGGGGGCACATCCGAAGGCTTGTTCTTTTGTTTAAAGTCTTTGTACCTCCTGCCTCACAATGCTGCCTTGTAAATCCTGGGAGGGAACAGGGAAAAGGGAAAGGAGAGAACAAGACAACTTACTATTAAGTCATGGACCTGAGTAGGCCCTTTTTTCAGGGGTCCAATGTTTACAAATAATCATGTGTTAAAAACAAGCTGTTCATCTGGCAGATATCATTTTCAATAAACCTCCCTTTCCTAACTCCCAAGAGTTGATGTAGTGGGTAGGATGACCATTTTGTGTACAAAGTCATCCTTCTGGCTCTGACTCAAGTGGGTAGGGTTATCTGGAGAGATGGACATGAAAGTTTGTACACAATGGCTTTCCTAGATGTATTATTAACATTATTTTGCTTTGCTAAGACAGCAGTTTCATGGGGATCAATTACAGACAGACATGGCCATCCTGGCAAAACATCAGCACCAATATAAAGAAGTAATGATTTGGTACTGTTTCCTGAGGCTACTTTAGAGGTACACACTGATTTAGACTTTGGCTCTACTTGGCAACCATGACAGCCCACTTAGAGAAATCTTTCTTTCTCTCTAGGGTAGGGAAATTGAGTTGCAGTAGCAGAAAACAAAGACCAGGCTGAGTTTTCTTTCAGTTCTCTCCCAAAGGCTTTAGGTTAGAGTTTCTAGGATCAAACCATTTGAGAAACAATCTTGTGCCTGAGCATCATCAGCATGCTGAAATTTCCCTCTCCCTTTATTCACCAAAGTCTTCTTTTTTGCTTGATAGGTTTGGCAATTATGATGTTGCTATGGTAATACCATAAAAAATGCTTTATTCAGAGAATGAATTTCAGGACACCTTAAGGCTCTACTCTTCTCTGAAACAGAAGGGGACCAGGGTAAAAATATACCTACAGGCTATGCTAGGACCCTCAAATCCTTCTGGTTCTCAGCTTTGGAAGAGAAATAAAGGACTACCCAGACACAGATGGCACCACCAAATCCAGGCATTTAACAGCTTCTACTAGGAAGATTATGATTTATAAATTCAACCCCCTTTCAACAAAACAAGGTCCCTAACCCAAATAAGAGATATAATAACACACCTTCCTCCCTTCTTTGCACAAGGAGGGGACTGTGGGTATGGAATACTGTAGATAACATATTTTTTTTTCCAATGTGTCATCTAGTTTTGATGAACTGGTTTTCCCCCTCCTTTTTATACTATGTTTATAAGGCATGGCTTTCTGAGAGGAACAGAGGGGAGGGATACTCTTGAGAAATGTAGGCCAGAGGACAGTTTCCAAAGCCAAGAAAAAGTGGTTAAAAAAGGGAACTGAGAAGTGAAAGTGAAACCTGAAAAGGAAGTAAGGGGGGGGGGGTGGAGAGGGAGAGAAAGAGAAGGGGGAAATAATGGGAAGGCAGGGAGTTTTTCCAACCAAAGGAGAAAGTTTGCCCAAATGCTTTCAAGTTCTCTCTCCAAGGCACACTGTCCTAACTTCTGGGGTAGTCAGTAGGGGAAGGAAGAGGACTGGAACACAGCAACAGCTCACCAAGTCTCTGCCACCCACACATACCAGAGCAACTGAGGGCACCAGAGGAAGGTCAGGGCCCAACTGGAGAGACGTTAATTACTGTAAGAGAAATGGTAATGGCTGGACACCAGAAAGTGCTCCCCATCAGACAGAGCTGCATGTGGCACAGGTTGGGGGCTCCAGGGAGCTGTGGAATGTACTCAGGACAGAACAGAAGGGAATTGGGCTTGTCAACCTGGTCAGGCTTCCTAAGAAACTTAAGAGTACAGGAAATGGAAAGCAGACTGCCTACTAAGGTTATAAACACAGGGACAGAACTCAGAAGCCAACACTTCCAGCCTGAAAACCTGCCCTCCCTCCTCCAACGGGAGGACCTTCTATCCCTTTCACCCCCTCCCTCCTGTCTCTCGCCCTTTCCTCTCTCCCC
>NW_027187349.1:17289137-17337309 GCF_028583685.1 Petaurus breviceps papuanus
GGGTCCCGTGCCTGTAGATTTTGCAAGAGTTGGGGGAGGGGGCGGCCCCAAACAGATGCTAACCCCTGGTCGCCCGGGAAGGGTATGGGGGGCAGAGAGGGGGGTCGGAGGGAATGAATCTAGAAGGGGGTGAAAAGGCAAGGAGGAGGGAGTGCTAGGCGGAGGGATCCGGGAGCCAGGGAAGGAGGGGCTGGGGTAGGACCCAGCGAAGCTGGGGAGTGGGCGAGGACTGGGAAGGGGCAGGCTAAGACCAGGACGGGGCCCCTCCCCCACCTCCCCAAAAAAACAAAGGCTGGCTCGCACCCTCTCCCTTCCGCAAACCTCTCCCGACCGAAGGGAAACGAACCACCCAAAGCAGCTCCTCTGCCTCTCCTTCGTCTCCTGGCCCCCTGGTCGGTCCCCTCGCCCCGAACTCACCAACCCAAGACACCCTGGTAGCCGTCGACTTCCCTCGACCGCGTTCTCCCCCTTCGGCCCCAGGTCTCTCCATGAGCAGCCGCTCATGCGCACTGCTCAGATGTCGCCATGTCGGTGCGGGGCGGAAGTGTCTTTCCCAGATCCTTCTACTTCTCCTGGAGCGGCGGGGGACACCGCCCACTTCCTGTTACCGCCATCTTGGTGAGGGTTTCGGAAAAGGAGCGTCATTCTTTGTAGGAGAGGCGCAGAAGTGAAGTCGAGCTGGCAAGACCCTGCTCGACTGGGGACGGGCTCGCTGCCATTGGCATCGAGGAGAGGTGACTAACTCGTAGTGTCATCTTGATTCCGGACAGCTGACGGTCCACAATGGGTCGAAGGCTCGATAGAGACCATCTTAAGTCTGGGAGGGATCCTCGATTTGGCCGCCATCTTTGACGAGGGCTGCTTCGGGTGCCATCTTGGGTCTGGGCACTCTTGTAAGAAGAATTACCAGGAACTTGACCGAGCGCTCATGCTTCACCTGTCGGGCGCCGGCTTTTGAGGCGCGGTCGAGATGCAGCGACCTCAGCCTCTAGGAGGATTTGGATGTCCTGGCTTCGGATCTCCTGAAAACCCATTTTTATTCCCCCGTGACCACACCCATCCATGCCTGTGGTCACCAAAGGACCTAGGTGATGCTTGTCGCTCTCTGCATCAAAAAGGGTTTGTTTCATCGGTCCCCATCCTGCCTGGCGATTTTTTATTTTAAAATTACAGCTGACCAGTGATTCCATTTCTATAGGGAGGAGCTCCAGGTGAAGGAACTCCTTCCAGTGCAAGCAAAACCATTCTGCTTAGTTTTAGAGAGTTGCCTGGGACCCAGAAAGCTCCAGTGTCCCGCACCTTGGTGACCCAGTAGGCTAAGGAGTGAGCTTGCACACTTGAACCCGAGCATTCTCGTTCCCAGGCCCGCTCTCTATTCGCTGCCACATTGCATTCCCATAGCCCCTCCCCCCCACCAGTTCTTAAAGATGCCTTACCACATGATGCTGCTAGGTGGTCCAGCGGATAGAGAGCTGGTCCAGAGTCAGGGAGAGTCACGTCCTTTAGTTCAAATCTGATGTGAGACTCTTACCAGCTTTGTGACCCCGGGCAAGCTGCTTAACCCTGTTTGCCTCAGTTTCCTCATCTGCAAAATGAGCTAGAAATGGCGAACTTCTTTTCTTTGCCAAGAAAACCCTAAATATGGTCCTGAAAAGTGGGACCGGACTAAAGAAAAACAACAGCGTATGGTGGGCTCTAGGTAGAAGCTTATCAGCCTTCAAAGAAAAGCAGAAATTTGGATTGAGTTCCCATCCTTTTTAAAATTTCTTAAAATCATCTCAATGTCTATCTACCAAATACTGCCAGCATTAATCGTAACAGTAAAAATTTGGTGATTACCGTAATGTCCTGTTATTGGGAATTTGTGTTATGTGAAAGCAATAGAATATCACTGCACTGAAAGAAATGATAAATATGTGGTATACAAAGAAACAGGAAGGTTTCTATGAAGGAGGACTGGTTTTGGAGTCAGAGGACTTGGGTTGGATCCTGGCTCAGCTCCTTATTTGTGTGACTTTGGGCAAGGTGCTAGTTTTTTAGGCATAAAGTTTCCTTATTTGTAAAATGAAGTTAGTCAAAATGATGTATCTGTGCCTTTTCACCTCCAAATCCATGAACCTAAGGGATATTGGGTGGAAAAAAAGGGAGCAAAATAACAAAATGAATATTGACTAAAATTACGTAAATAACCACAATAAAATTGGGATATTCAGAAAATATTATTCCAGTGTGGACAGAGAGAAGACTTGTTACTATTTTGTTAAAATTAGTCATACAGTCTTTTCCCAACAAACTAAATGGGAAGTTTACTGTCTTCTGTTCAGTCATTTACATTATTTTCAAAAAAATTTGTGTATTTGAACATTTATATTTATTGCTGAATGTTACCTTTCACCCAAGGTCCTTAAAACAGGAATCATTCCAATCCTACATCCATTAAAAAAATACATCTTTTATTTCAAATCACCCCCTAGGTATGAAGGGAAGGATTAAGAGTCTACAATGTGCCAGGTACTGTGCTAAGTGCTTTACAAATATTATTTTACTTGATAATAAAATGTGAATAAGTAAAGGAATGAAAACAGCATTTGCTAAATGCTTTGTTGTTATTCAGTCATGTCCAATGACTCCATTTGGGGTTTTCTTGGCAAAGATACTAGAAAAGTTTGCCATTTCCTTCTCTGGCTTGTTTTACAAATGAGGAAACTGAGGCAAGCAGGGTTAAATGACTTGCCCAGGGTCACACAGCTAGTAAGTGTCTGATGTTTTGAACCCATGAAGATGAGTCTTCCTGACTCCTGGCCTGGCACTCTATCCCCTGTGCCACCTAGCTGCCCTTACTATCTGCCAAATACTTTGCTAAGTACTACTGATACACTTACAGAAAGATAATCCCTGTCCCCAAGGAGACTACAGTAAATTAACTTATTAAAAAAAATTTTTTTGATAACTACTTTTCAGTATCATTAGCTTTCTTTGCAATTCTATTCTTGATTTTATTTTAGAAAAAGTGGAAAACTGGACCATTATCCAACATGAACCCTGGATTTATGCACAAGAGATTTCATAGTTGAGAGAAAGAGCAAGACTTCACACCATAAGATTCTACAGCTGTCTTCAAGAGGCATGTAAGATCGCAATTCAACAAATAATTGCAGGAAAATAGAAATGAAGGAACCGTCTAAAGAGGGTGTGGCTGGACAGGGACCTCATCGGCCAAATCAGAATTGAAAAACATATGTGGAGAAGGTGGAAGCAAGAAAAGATACCTCATGACATCTTTTTGGTCAATATACAGGGACATAAATTAGATTAGGGGGATTCAAAGTTGGTTGAATGATTGTACCCAAAGAGTAGTGAGCAATAGAATGTAAACTCCATGAGGGTAGATTGTTTCACATTTGTGTAGTCCCCCCTTCCCACATTACACAGTTCCTGGCACAGAGTAGGCTCTCAATAGAAGCTTGCTGACTGATCAGTGATTGACTGATTGATACTGTAACAGTGACTTCCATGGCCCTGAAGGCCAAGTGTTACATTTTATCTCTTTAGCTGAAAGCAACATCCAACTCAGAATCCTGGGTTCCAAACACACTTAAACTCCACCACCTGTGCTCCACACTCAAAAAGACTAATGAAACAGACCAAAATCTCAAGCTCAACTCTTAGGGCCAACAGGATCTAAAAGGAAAAGATGGGTGGGAAATAGCCCTTCTCCAAACACACACCCAGGTCAATGTTTGGTGTCTAAGGTGTCTCAGGGTCCCCCTAGACAAGGCCAGAAAAAAAAAGAGAGCAAGACAATCCCAGTCAGATAGTTTTAAAGATACAGTCTATTCTGGCTACACAGCCAATGGGAAAGAAGTTGTTCCCAACCACATGGTAGAGAAATGAAGGATGTCTTTCTCCTTGCCATCTCCCACATGGACACTTCTATCTTTGGTGAACTGAGTATGTGCCAAAGCTGAGTTACAATAGTATATAGATAAGGCATTAAGCATTTATTATGTACTTACTATATGCCAGGCACTGTGTTAAACAACAGTGATGCAAAGAAAATGTTTAAATGGTCCCTGCCTTCAAGATGCTCACATTCAAATGAGGGAGAAAAGTAAATAATTGTATATGCCTGTGTACTGGGTGACCATTGAGGACCCGATCCTGACAGTGTGTGCAGGGGGCCCATGGGGATATTTACTGAGCCTGCTTCTGGAAGTATATAATGAGATGGAACATAGAAATCTGCATTCTCCATTGCAGTGTGATTACTGCTGTTTAATTGCCTGTTGGGCCAAGTGAGCATGGATACAAAAATCACTAACTGGCCAAATCATTTTCTCTCACCCCAACAATTTGAGTAAAGAGGAATCATTTGACATATATGAAAATATACATCTTTTATTTTATTTCAAATCACCCCCTACAACCACAGACCTAGTCTCCAAACTGAGTCATATATATGGTTTTCTCTCCATGGTAGGAAACAATAGGCCTGTGGTCAGGATCCCTCCATTCTTTTCCCCCCATAACGGGGCTATAAGGAGGGGAGTCTTTCCAAAGACAGAAGACCTGAGAGGTTAGCAGAGGATACCATCACTCCCCCAACTCCCTGGAGGTTAAGGGTGGGGATGGGCTAAAGAACTATGACTTTATGACCTTTATGGAAGGGGCACAGGAGCACCTGATGCTGATTCTTCCATGAGGTTCTTGAACATTTACCTCCCCACTAAGTCTCAAATTTCAGGCAATACCCAAGAGACCAAGAACAGGATGAAGATGGGCAGCTCTTAAAGATATCCTAGTGTCCTAGCGGGATATGGTGGGCTCTAGGAAGAGGGATCTCCAGCTCCAAAGGAGCAGAAGAATTTGGATTGAGTTCCCATGCATTTTTTCAGTGAAAACCATCTCAGTGTTGTGTCTGCCCACCAGTCTGTCTCCTGACTTTGCTTCCCACTGGAAGCTCATGGACCTGGACCCTGGGGCAGGACCCTGATGCTAGGGGTGTCCCAAGGGCTGGTTTTGTCTGAACTAAGCTTCAGATGATCCAAGGCCATGGCTTTCTAGAGTCTGAAAACAGAAGCTAGGGGTCAGAGCCCATGAAGTGGGAATCTCTCCACTGATTAGAGAACTGCAAGGGAGACAGTTGGACAGGAGGTGGAGCCTGCTGACCCCAAATGCTCCAGGCCTACTCAGAGCCCTTCCCCCTCCTCAAGGCCAGCATGTGCCTCAAATGCATAGGTTCTTCTTTGGGGGGAGATGACAGTGTTAAGAAGCTGGGGTTCTCTAGGTGGCAGACTATGTCGGCTCCGGGGTCCAGCCCCTTCCTGACCTGGGAGTGGGGGCTCCAAGCAACTGAGAGGCCGGGAAAAAGAGGCTGGGGGTAGGGTGGAAGGAGAGGTACTACTGGGAAGGAGGCTTCCATCCCCACCCCCAATACAGGTCTGGGTCCTCCTGATGACTTGAGTCTCTGTCCTCTGCCTCTCTCGTGCTAATGCAACAGCAGCATCAAAGGAAAGGCTACCTCCATTCCTCCAGGAGGAACGGGAGGCACGGGTCCCTTGGACACCCTCTCCAGGTGTTCCATCAAGCCTTCCAGGCCGTGGGCATGGGTTTGCCGGTGCTACATGGATCTTGCTACCCAGTGTGCTAGGCATCTTGGCAAACTGTGGTTTGGGGGGTACTACAGGCACAGATTTGACCTGCTGAACTTGGACCAAGGTAGAAGCCAGGCGCATACTGACACTGCCGGCTACATCAGAATGCAGCACAGAGGATGATGGGACACAAGGGTACAGGACACAGTTCTCAAGAGTAGTCTGCCTTTCAGGTTCCCTGTCTTCTGGTCTAGGGGATTGTGGGACTACTCCCCCAGGAGGGTTGGCATCATGACCTCTGACATTACTAGATCTCCAAAGCACTACTTCTGGGTCCAGATCCCCTGACAGACTATCCACTCCAACCTCCTGATCTTCTGCTTCTCCATCCCCACATTCCCTGTTGCCACTGATATCCTCAGCATCCCACTCAATGCTTCCTTTATCTTCCCTTTCCTTCTGTCTTTCTCCAGATTCTTTGTTCCTGTACCCACTTTCCTCTCCAACTTTGGTCTCTCTGCTTTCACCAAGTTTATGGTTGTCTAGAGTTTTCCAGTTCCCCTCAGTGCCCTGATGGTTCTCATCTGCCCCTCTCACTGTATCATTTCCAACCTCCTGGTCCTCCTCTCCCCCAGGCTCCTCTTTCCTGCTAGCTTGCTCTTGTCCCTCAGTATTCTCTCCATCAGCCTTCTGTTCTTCCATTGTCTTCTCATCCTCAACTTGTGCTTCTACTCTAGTCTTGTCTTGGTCCTTTGTCTTCTCTTCTTTCCCTATATTTTCCTCATGCTCAACTTCTACTAATCCCCCTGGTTTCTCTTCACCCTCAGTCTTCTCTCCTCCAGCCTTCTCTCCCCTAAACTCCTCCTCACCCTCCACTTCCTCCTCGCCCTCAGCTTCCCTTTGCCCTTTGGTCTTCACTTCTTCGACCTCCTCTTTTTCATTTCTCTTAGCGTCCCTTCCCTTTTCTCCATCTGCTTTAGCTACAGGTTCCTGACTGCCCTTAGCCTCTTCATTAGTCTCAAAGACTCTCTCAGATTCTTTCACCTTATTCTCTCCACCTTCCTTGTAAGCTCTTTCCCCTCCATGTTCTGAAAAGGTTTGACCTCCATCTGCTTCATCTTCCTTTCTCCCTAGATCTTCCCTTCCTTGGGATCCAGGAACCAACAGTGGGCTCAGGTCATCATAGGCACTGAGGAAAACGTCTTCTTCCTGCTCAGGGGTCCCAGTGTCTTGGGAGCAACAAGTAGGAGCCAGGACAAACAGTGCCTCATCCAAGGACAAGTCATCTAGGGGCGGTTCCACAGAGAATTCTTCCACCTGCAAGCAAGAGTAGCCACTGCTCAGGAAAGTCTGCAATGAAAGCTCCTAAGGGCTTCCTCAGTGAACCTGATCTCCACACCAGCCCCCCCAAAGATTGATCTGATCCTGTATCCTTTACCACCTCCCAGGTGTATCCCTCTTCTTCCATTGTCTCCTCCTTACCTGAGGTCCAGCACCCAAGAGCTCCTCCAGGTAACCAATATTAGGGTCATCTTCCCCAGGAGAGCAGGTTCCTTCTGCCAGGACTGCCTCCTTGGTTTCCCCACCAGTCCATTCTGGTTCTGAGCTACTTCCAGAATCTTCCAGGAAGGAGAAGGAGTCCTGCACCTCTTGGGACAGAGAGTCTTCCTGGTCTTCAGGTAAAGAGGGGCCCAGCTTAGGGGATTCAGGGTTGGGGACCAAAGGAGCTGGGGCTGGGCTTATCTCCATCTTCTCATCTGTAGGGGAAGAAGCATTCACTTGTCACCAGAGGTACTAATACTAGTCTTCCCAATGTCAATTCTTAGCATCAATAATAATAAATTACGTTTATGTAATGGTTTATTATTTGCAAAGAATTTTACAAATATTGTGATTTTATCCTCATAACAATCCTTGGAGGTAGGGGTTATTATTATTCCCATTTTTTAGATGAGGAAACTGAGGCAGACAAAGGTTAAGTGATTTGCCCAGGATCACATGACTGGTGTCTGAGTAAGTGTCTGAGGCAGAATTTGAACTCAGGTTTTCCTGACTCTAGATCCAACTCTCTATCTACTATACCATGTAGCTAGCTCCCCTACTCCTGTCACTGATACTCCTCATCAAAGATAACCTCCATCAGTGATAATCCCCATTGCTGATACTCCATCACAAATACTTCTGACCCCAATATGCCCAATCACAGATACACCTGATACTCTGGTCATCAACCCTCATGTCACTGATATACCCATCATCAATAATTCTACCATTGCAACACTAATGCTTCCATCAACAACACTTCCTGTATGTGCCAGTCACAAACCCTCTTTCTTTTTCCTCTGGAATTCCCTAGCACTCTCTGCCCATTCTCTCTTCTTATTCACAATTCCAGGATTGTGGCAAAGGGGAAGGGAGGAAAGACAGAAAAGAGGGGAAGTAAGGGAAAGAGATAGAAGTGTGTACAAGAGGGTATTGAAGGGTCTTTCCTCCATAGAGTCAAAGGAGAATCATTGAGGTCATTGGCTTGGCCTATTCCCACTTCTTTCCTATCCCCAAACTTGGAGAAATGGCTTCTAAACTTTCCCAGCTTGAACCCAGTGTCTAATCTCTCAGCCCCTCCAACTCGAGTCCCCTTGACCTTTTCTTCTCCCAGTTCTGGGGTTGCTCACCTCGGGGTCCAGAGCCAAAGCCAGGGCCAAAGAGAGGCCGGGCTTGCAAGGCAGGACACTCAAGTCCTCGTGTGAGTCGTGCTACTGCCGTATTAGAGATGATGTTGGGTGGTACACTGAGGATGGATGTGATATGTAGGGGCAGATTGACATTGTAGGGGTCAGAGATATGGACTCCAGCACAGCGCTCAGCCCGACTGCAGCCTGCTGCCCGGGCTCCTGCTCGGCTAGTTCTAGGGGTGCCTGGCTCAGAGCTTGTTCCGCTCTGTGGTTCCACCTCTGTCTCCTTTTCTCCATCTGCTTCCATAGAGACATCTTCAAGACTTTCCAACTGAAGAGGGCTTGGCCGAGAACTCTTAGGCTTCCCTAGTCCCTCTGGCTCTGCAGAAAGAGGAAGGAATGGTGTGGATAGACATGTCCTTGAGTTCCCCCCACCCCAACACTGCCCTGTCCAGGGGCACACTGTCTATCCCTCCCTCCCCCAACCATGCAAAGAAATGAAGGCCATGGAGATGTGGCACGCCTGTCACTGAAGGGTGCTTTCTATTTCCTGGGAGATTTGGGTCCAAGATGTGGCTAAAGCTACCTAAGCAGCAGCATCATGATTCTTCTCCCATTTCCATGAGAAGGCACACACACACAAACACACACATACATACACACACACACACACAGTCACTGGTCACCCACCACCCTGGCACCCAATCACTGATGTGCATGCATACTGTCTCTGACCTCTTCTTACCTTTAGCTCGAAAACATATATTCTCCTTATCCTGCCCTCAGGTCAACACACATGTACATACATACTCAATGGCCTCTTCATATATTATGGCTACACACACACACACACACACACTCATTCCCATAGACATATACCCATGCAGACATATCTACAGGTGCTCTCCCACTGAACTCAAAGCACACATATGTAGACACAGTCACTGATACTCTCACCATCACCCATACCCACCGTCATTAGCTCCTGCTGCAGCACTCAATGAATCCATGCTTTTGGCTGGCCGCAGTGATGCTTTGTCAGATTTTTCCTCTGTAAAACAGGGCTGTGAGAAGGGGCAAGGGCTCAGGAGGTACCCACAGAGTGCCTCTCCCATCAAACACATACTTACCCCTCTCCTCACCCACCCTGGGTGGCTTGCGCTTGGTGTCATGGCCAGAACGACCTAGATTGAAGATGGATTTCCATTTCCTGACCTTAAGAGACCCCTTCCTCCTTTGTGAAGAGGAGAGTAGAAGAAAACGAAGAAAAAACAAAAGTCAAAAGCCAAAATTGGATAAAAAAAGAGTAGAGTTCTGGGATAAAGAGTTAGAAGCATGAAATCTTAGGAAGTGAGGTCAAAACTAATTAAAAAAAAAAAAGAAACAGAAGGGGTAACAGAGGTAGATGTGGAAGGATTACTTGTGATCCCCAATCTCAATGATGGTATGATAGGGCCGGATCTGTGGGGGGCCATCCCCAGCTTGCAGAACACTTGGAAGGTGGTAGGACAACTGTCTGGACAAGGGCTCCTCAGGGCTGACCATTCCCCGTGATGCTGGTAGCATACGCCAGCCAGTCTCTGCCTCGCCACCTAAAGAAAAACAGACATCAGCTTGAACAATAAAAGGGATCTGTTGTTAAGTGGCACACACCTGCCCCTCTCAGTCTGCTCCCGGTAGGGGAGCAGCACGTACCCAGGGGCCATTCCAGGGCATTAGCCAGGGGCAGCAAGAATGAGAAGACAGTGGGCCTAGGAGAACCTGATTCGAATTAGAGGCTGTTTAATTTATCAACAGAGAAGGATAGGGGGTAGTATCACTGAGAGGTAAGGAGCAATGGATTGGAAGTCAGGAAATCTAGGTTTTAATTCTGACTCTGATACCAACTAGGGGTATAATTTTAGAAATGATATTTCCCTTATCTGAGCCCCAGTTTTCCTATCTCTAAGATTCATTCTAATTCTATACTGGAGGAACTTACCTGTAAGAGTGGCACCCCCAAAGAGCTGGTCAACATGTGTGAGGATGAACTCGACCACAATGGACTGTACTCTCACCTCCATGAAGGCTGCTGTCCCATTGAATCCAGAGGCTTCTATGTCCTTAGACCTGGAGGGAAGAAAGACAGGAGAGAGTCTGTACCCACTCCTCTTCCCTCCTTCACTGAATAAATGCTTCTTTCCTTTCCTCATTTTCTCTCATATAGAAGTTAGCCCCACCCCAAGAAAAGATGACTACAACTTTTTGGCTGACTGAGTCCTGTCACCCATATCTAACCTTGTACCTCCAAAACCTTCCCTCTCATCTCTGTTACCTGACTCCACAAGTCTACTTTCCACTCAACCCTTCCAATACACACACACACACACACACACACACACACACACACACACACACACAGAGTTTACACCTTATTTCCTGGAAAGACTACACTGGTGTATAATCTAGCATCTACAACTCCCAAACCTTCCCCACCCCAACCTACCTTAGCAGATTTGGGGCCCACACAATGGCCAGGTTTCTAGCATGCATATTGGTCTGAGCACTGAATGAAGCCATATGCACCAGGTGACGCATGAGGTATTCCAAGGTCCTGGAAACCAAAGAGTGAAACAAAGGAGCAGGAAGAGAATAGGGAATGCATCATAGAAATCCCAGTAGAACCAGGATTTGTGAATACTGTCTTTTGTGTGTCATGCAAGATTGGGAGAGAGGTTTCAGAGTTTGGATCCCCCTCTAGGCTGTAGGAGATGGGAGAACATATACCTGTAGTGTGGGCCAGGCAGCTCCCCCAGGACGTCTCGGATCTTGATCAGACGCTGAGGCTCTAACTGCACGGCTACTGCCTCCTGGGGAGGTTAAGAGGGGAGGGTGGTACCAAAGCCTGCAAGGAAACTCTGCTGTTCTGCCCCATCTGCCCTTCCCCGCTGAGGATGGAGTTTTTCAGAAACTGCCATCCTTGACCCCTGGCCAACTCTCTATATAGCTGTAAGTAGCTCTATACGGAAATTTAACAAAACAATTTAACAGACATTTATCATGTGGCTATTATGAAATCCTAAAATGTAGCTTCTAGTCCCAGCCATTATTACTGTCCGTGTAATCTTGGGTAACCTCTCCGGGTGACAGTTTTAACATCTGTACAATAAAGTTTTAATTTTACGGCTTCGTAGACTTTCTGTCCAGCTCTGAGATCTCATGAATGTGGGTACTTCATCCAGTAACAGAGATTGCAGCCCATCTAATCTACATCCTGTGAGTCCTCCACAAGAAGTCCCTCTAATCAGGCGAAGACCTTCTTCTAATCCTCCTCACATTGCATGGATAGCTACAGAAGAAGTGGGCTGTCTATGATTTATTCCTTCACTCTCACCACTAGACCAGCCCATTCTCTTTTCTGTCCTAATGACATCTTTTGGGGGCAACTAGGTGGTATAGAGGATAGAATGCTGGGCCCAGAGACAGGAAAACTCCTCTTCCTGAGTTCAAATCCAAACTGAGACACTTACTAGTTTTGTAACCCTGGGCAAGTCATTTCACCCTGTTTGCCTCAGTTTCCTCATCTGTAAAATGAGCTGGAGAAGGGAATGGCAAACCATTCCAGTATCTTTGCCAAGAAAACCCCAAACGGGGTCATGAAGAGTGAGACATGACTGAAAAACAACTAAACAATAAAAATTACATCCTTTTCTCAGCATTGATTGCACAATTTTTGGTGATGAATTGCATTCTATTCATGTTCACCATGTACTTCTCTGTTGCCATGTGGATGACCTACAACTTTAATTTTTTTGTAGATGCAACATTGTATAACTCACAATTATACAGTATCATTGGAAGATTCACCTTTATTTCAGAGAGAAGCTGGGAGTCATTTAAAGAACTCTGCAGTTTCTCAGTCCATTTAGCCATTCTTCTCCTTTCCAAATCTGGTCCCAGCTCACTGTCCATCTGTCATATCTCTCTAAAATATGTGTACTTGGGGCGGCTAGGTGGCACAGTGAGTAAAAGTGCCGGCCCCAGAGTCGGGAGGACCTGAGTTCGGTTTCGGCTTCAGAAACTTAACACAAAAAAACTAGCCATGCCCCCCGAAAGGCAAAAAAAAATCTGGAAAATAGATATTTGTTTGATCAACAAAATAGCATCTGAAAATTTTATAGTTCAATAAATGATCACAGCAGGATCTTGTATTCTGTATATCTTCTAGTCAGCTGTGTAACTCTAAAAATAGTCTGCTGCGGATTATCATTTGAAAAAGCTTGTACTCAAGGTAGGATTATTCCATAGAATAATAGAATTCTACTCCATAGAATGTTGGATTTAGAGTCTAGAAGGTCTGAGTCCAAATCCTGCCTCAGACACTTAAAAACTATGCGACCCTGACCAAATCACTTAACCTTTTAAGTTTCCTCATCTAGAAAATGGGATGATAACAGCATCTACCTCCCAGGGTTGTTGTGAGGATCCAAAGGAAAGAACAGATGAAAAGTGATTTGCAAATCTTAAAGCACTATATAAATACTAGCTATTATCATTCTCATGAAAATTTTAGGGAGGTGGAAAAGTTGCCATACAGGTCAGTAATTGTTCATATTCTCCTAGTCACCTTATCTTGAAAACAATAAGTTATTGTCAGTTTTTCCCTAGTATTTAGAATCATCTCTTCCTCAAGGTATCTACCTTGAGAATTAAACCCCAGCACCCACAAAATTGTATCCCCTCCAGCACAAACCTCCTCTTTCTGTTTTCTTTGGTGCCATTTCTACTTCCTCATAGAACATATTCTGCACTATGATATTCGACTCCAAATGTTGTGGCTCCATTGTAATTAATGGTGAAAAGAATTTGTTACAAAAACATTACAGAGCTTTTCTATTTTTTATCTGTTTGTTGTCTTCCTGCCAGCTTCATCCTTAAATGCCCTCAGGATGACTTTGTTTAGTTTGGTCTCTCACCAAACTTTTTTTAAAACTAGTTTTTACCTCCACTTCTCCTCAGTGTTTTATGACTCAATATTACTCATAATGTCCCACTATTCTCTGTAAGATCTTACAAATGAATTTATCCTCTCAGGCAGGATCTCCGTTTGATAAAGAGACGGAATTTTTGCTGGCTCAGGCAATTTCTAGGTTCTTCTGGTCTCTTTCTAGTGGTGACTGATTTACATGAGTTAACTTCCTTAGGAAAAGATTACAGTCTAACTCAGTCTATTCTTTTATCAATTTCCCTGCTTGTTTAGTTTCAACAAGTTAGATTAGAGCTGCTGCAATTGCTTGTCATATCTTCATTTTTTTCCCTTTCCTCTTGCTATTGTTTCAATTTTTGCTGTAGCAAGTTGGTGATCTGGCTATATGCCACATCAATAATCAATTTTCTTTTAGAATATAATCAGTTTCATTTTTCTGTGATATTATTTGAGGTTCACCACATTCAGTGCCTTCAGATTCTCTTCTCAAAATAAGTATTAGCATCATAAAGATGTGATGCTTTTGTATAGCCTATAACTTTTTTTTTTTGCTTTTTGGAGGGGGGAGGGCGGAGCAAGTGGGGTTAAGTGACTTGCCCAAGGTCACACGGCTAGTAAGTGTTAAGTGTCGGCTGGATTTGAACTCAGGTTCTCCTGACTCCAGGGCCAGTGCTCTATTCACTGTGCAACCTAGCCACCCCCTAGCCTTTAACTTTTGACCTGTCTTGATTTTTACTCCTGAACTATGTTTTACAATATATCTTTTGCTGTTATCCTCTATGTCCACTTTTGCACTGGTCACCAAATATTAACGTACATGCTGATTTAATTTGAAGAGTTTTGGACAGCTTTTGTAGAATGTCTCTATTTCCTCACTCTCTCCAACAGATACTGACTAATAAGCTGCAATTATTTGCTGTGTGATCTTTTTAAAAATACCAATAATGCACACTATAATGACAGATAACCTAATACTCCATAAAATAATGTTTCCTCTTGACCTTGGATGTGTGGCTAGAGTGAACTAGAGGACCTGATAAAACCAACTCTACCAACTCCTTCAATTTTTCTCTTCAAGAGAAACCTAGAAATCATCCTTCCATTTCTGTATAATGAAGAGCATTATGTTATGATCATGGTTTACAGATTTAGAGTTGAGAGGAACCCTGGAGGTCATCTAGTCTAACTTTCTCATTGGACAAATAAGGAACTGAGGCCCAGAGAGATGAAATAATTTGGTCAAGACCATGCAGCTAGTAAGAGGCAGGAGTCAGGTTCTCTGATTCCGTGGTCAGCATTCTTTCCATTATACTAGACTACCATGTATGATTCAGCTTCCCCTTAATCACTCATACACTTCTGATCCATTCTTACTACATGTCCATTCATTGGTCAATGGAAAATTATCACATACTTATAATATAAGCAATTAAGTAAACATTTGTAGACAGTCTAAAAACTGTGTGAGTCTTAGCACCCTTTTCTACAAGCTACTTTGCCACTAGAGAAGTAGAAGGAAGCTATCTATGCAAGACTAGGGTCATTTGGTATTTTTTTTCTGTTTCATGGATTCCTATAGCCAAGAAGTTTGTCACCAGTAGTCACCCTCTTCATATTTGGCTTGGCTGGTCCTCTACAAATATTTATAAGGAGAACTGTGAAGTTTTTAACCTGTCAGTGATGCCAAAGATCAGTGATTTTATTGCTGGCAGATAAGCACAGAAAAGAATGGAATTTGAAACATTCCCCCTTAGGCTTCATCTAACTTTTTGGATCTTAGCCCAGGATTCATTTAAGTGCCAACCAGGAACATTAAGGAGGAACCTCGTCGCCATGTCCCAGTCAAGGAGCATGTATTAAGTACCTACTTATACCAGACACTGTACTAAGCAGTAAGAATATGTGTGTGTATGTATATGTGTATCTATATATCTATATCTATGTCTATCTAGCCATCTCTCTCTTGATATTTGTGTGTGTACATGTATGAAAAGGAGAACAAAAACCATCCTCGGCTCTCAAAGAGTAATGAGGGAGACAACATGCAAACAAGTAAGAGACATCCAGGATAAACTGAGGTTAGTCTCAGAGGGAAGGCTCTAATATTAAGGATTACTGGTATGGAAAGACTTCTTGCAGAAGGCAGGACTTATGTTGAGACTTCAAGGAAGCCAAGGATGCTAACAGTGGAGATGAGGAAGGAGAGCTTTCCAGGCATGGGAACATCAGAGAAAACACCAGCACTGAGAGGAGACTGAGTGTCCTGTTTGAGGAACAGCAAGGAGGCCAGTGTCACTGAATCACAGAGGATGTGGAGGTGAAGGGAGACTAGGAAGGTAGGAAGGGGCCCAGCTATGAAAGACTTTAAAAGTCAAACGGATTGGAATGTGGAGGTGCGACAGGGCAACACTGGAGTTCATTGAACAGGAAGGTGATATAATCAGACCTGCATTTTAGGAAGATCACTTTGACAATGGAGTGCAGAGTGGCGTGGAGTGGGGAGAGAGAGTTAAGGTAGGGAGACCAATCAACAGGCCGTCGCAATAGTCCAGGTGTAAGGTGATGAGGGCTTATCATTATAGTAACAAAAGAGATGTTAGGAAATGATGGGATGTGGAGTGAGGCGAGAGTGAGGGGTCAAGGATGCCCTCTTTTCCCGATCCCTCTTCATTCTAGTGCCTTTCCTTCAGTGAGTATTTCCTCCTTAGCCTGGACATGGTTGTTGGCACTAGAGTGTGAGCTCCCTGAGGGCAGGGGCTGTCTTTTGCCTTCCTTTGTATCCCTAGGGCTTAGTAGAGTGCCTGGCACACCGTCTATTGATTGATTGACACCTGGGTTGTGAGCCTGGATGACTTGGAGGATGATGTCGGGAAGCTAAGTGGGAGGGTTTGGGAAGAAAGATAATGAGTTGCATTCTGGTTATGTTAAAATTAACATGCTTATGAAAATCTAATTCCAGATGTCTGACATGATGTTGGAGATTCCAGATGGGAGGTCAGCAGAGAGATTAAGAATCATCAGCATGGAAATAGTAAGTAAATCCGTGGGAGCTGATGAGATCGCCAAATGAAACAGTTTATGAGGAGAAGAGAAGAGAGGCAAAAATAGAGCCTTAGGGGACCCCATGTCTAGTGGGTGAATTGTGGATAAAAATCCATCAAAGGAGACAAAAAAGTGGTTTGACGGATAAAAGGAGAACAAGGAAAGAAAAGTGTCATGAAAACCTAGATAGAGAAGTATATGAAAGAGAATAGAGTGATTAACAGTGTTAAAGGCGGTCAAGAAGGATAAGGACTGAGAAGAGGCCAATGCATTTGGCAATTAAGAGATCATTAGCAACTTTGGAGAGAGTACCGGTAGTTTCAGTTGAATGATGACGTTGGAAGCCACACAAAACGCTGGTGGCTTTGTTAGGTTGAAATGAGTTGAGGAGACTCAGACTGACAATTAAGGATTCATCTATAGAAAAAAAAACCACTTTTTCTAGCCCCAAATTAGATAGTTGAGTGGGACCAGAGATCTATGATGAAAAGGGAGAGAGGCAGCCAGAAGGATAGACTTTGAATCAACTTGAAAAATCCCACAGGTTTATGCTGGCTGCCTAGCTGAGTGCTGCTACCATGGTCTTAGGCTACAGAGGCCATCAGAGCTTTAGCACCTATTAGCTGCAGCACCCCAGCAGATGGTAGCAGAGTGAAACTAAGCAAAAGTTATAGCTAGAGACCAGTGGAAACAGTAGAGAGCAGGAATGCAATGCTCACAGAATTTAGCTGAAAGCAACATGACATCACCAGAAAACAATGGAGGCTGGGCAGTCTGCCCAGCTAAGCACCTTTGCTGTCCGTACGTGTCACCCTGCATGTGACCTCCATGCTTGTCCCCCAGCCATATGTATTATATGTATGCTCATGCCCCCAAACCTGGGGGAGAGTACCTCTGTGGGAACAAGGGTATCTTTTCTTGTCACTTAATATGCTATGCCATTTGATTAAATGTCTTTGCTTGGACTTACTGTGTCTTTTCTGGTTAACTTTATGAAGTAAATAAATAGGCAAGTGCTCTTATAAATTATGGTTTTGAGTGGATGCTGACTCATGCATACCCACTCTGTGCTTCAAACCTGGGGTAATGTTCTGGGATGGGCCTATAAAGTGTATGTGGTAGGGGAGGTGCCCTGGGTTCCATAAATATTTATAGTCTGTTGTTGTGACCACTCTTACATACACACTCCCCAAAACCTACCTTCTCAGGCTCATGCAAAGAAGTAAGGGAAGATAACATATGTGCAAAAGGAAAATGACAGAGGGAATAGAGGAAGAGGGAGGGGAAGGGAAAATGTGCTGGGGACAAGTGGAGACAGATGGCACAAACTGGCTGTGTCTGATCCTTTCGATGTTATGGGAAGGTGTTACTCTGGGGTTAACTCTGGAAATCTGTCCATGGACTCCTCTTACTCCTCATTAAAAATCCTTCCTCCATGGTCTCCAGGGCTCAGGCTGAGGGGGTGGGACCCCCATATCCCCGATGTTGGATTTTGGAGGAAGACTCCTTGCAAGCAGGCGGCTTTAGAAAGCAGAGTTTCTGACCCTAAACCCTCAAAGTTCCTACTCTGGCTTCTCCCCCGCCCCCCCCCCCCAGCCGCCACTTACTGCAAACTTGTCATAGAGCCGGTAGGTGAGCAGGGGGTCCGGTAGTTCTCGAAAATAGGCTTTGCAAAGGGAAGAGACACAGTGAATGTCCTGTAGGTAGATGTCCTTCCGCAGATCCGGCCGACGCTCTGCTTCAAACTCCTGCCTGGAGACATGGGGATGGTAAACAAGCAGAGTGGACAGAGATCCAGGGAGATCAGGGAATGCTGTTGGGGGCGATCTAGGAGGTGACCGGATGTTGAGAAAGGATGCAGGAGAGACAGTGTAGGTGTGTGTCATGGATAAGTTGTCCCATGCCCTGAATTGTAATTCTAACTCAGACACTCAGCTGTGTAACCTTGACCAAATTACTCAAACTTTCTGAGCCTCAGTTTCCTTTTCTGTTAAATAGTGATGATAAGTCCTACCTATATCACTGGATTATTTTGAAAATCTAATGAAACTGTAGGTGTGAAAATGCTCGATTAGCAGGTGTATTAGTAGCTGTACTTTTTTATGATTCTGTGTACTTGGCCTTAATATTTTCTGGGAAATCTCAGATCCTTTTCTCTGTGCCCAATACCTTGCTATGTTACTCTTCTCCCCAACCTCCTTTTCTTCTCTTACCTATAGTCCCAACCCCTTTCTGCTTGACTCACCGAAGTTTCTGAATGTTGGAAGAGACCCCTGAGAGACGGTAGATCCCATCCACCACTCCGTGCTCCTCCACAAATTCTGCACAGCTTCGTAGAACCTGGGGCACTGGAACACACAGAGAGTTATAGCATTTGATGTGGGTGCAACTGCAGGAGGGAAAAATGAGTGAGAGAAACAGACAGTCTGGGAGCTTCAGAGGATGGGGACTGGGACAGAGCTTCAGAGAGATGAGGGGTTAGGGAGAAAAGGTAGAAAGGAGGTATAGAGGTCAAAGTTATTATGGGATCAGAGTGATAGAAAATCAGGTACCGAATGGACACAGATCAGATGTTTAAGGAACAAAGAAAAAGGAAGTTGGGGCTTCAAAGAGACAGGCATCATAGATCTTGATCATGGAGATGAGTCAGAGAAAACAGGGTTGTCGAGATGGGGTTCACAATGAAAAGGGGCCAGAAAGAAAAGGATTAAGAGAAATGAGACTATGTGGGGCTCAGAAAGATTGAGGAGAGTCACGAAGAAGAGATAAGATAGAGAGGGGGCAGGAAGATGGGCTGTCAAGAGAGATGAGGGGTCAGGAAGACTGGAAAATCCCTATTAGAGAGATGATAGATGAGGGATGTTGAAGGTTAAAAACAAGCAAACAAACAAAAAACCCCAACTGTAAATTCCTTAGTGTTGAAAGAGACTTTAAAGGTCATCTGCTCCGACATTCTACCCATGTAAAATATTCTTTAAACAGATAGCCAAGAAATTGACATAAAGCTGCTGTCTGACCCTTTCCAGTAAGGAGGAGCTCACTGTTTCAGATAGCCATTCCATTCTTTTTTTCTAAGAGCTCTAATTGCTGGAAAGTCTTAAATCCGCTTCCTGTAATTTTTACCTGGTTCTACCCTCAGGAACCACACAGAGGAAACTTAATGTATGATCTGTGATACCTCTTTTATAGGGTGGCCCTTTAAAGTATGTGAAATCACAATCGTGTGTCTTGCTTTCCTCACACCTCTCCAATTCCACTAGAATTTGGGCTAGAAAGTACCTTCAGAATCACGTGGTTTACCCCCTTACTTACACACAAGGAAACCAAGGCTCACAGAGGTTCCCACACTTGTTCAAAAACACACAAGTAGTAAGCAACAGGGACACCAGGTTTTCTGACAGTAATTTATTCTCTCTACCAGAATATACTGCTTCCCTATCCCTACAGGAGAGAGATAAAGGATGAGGAGACAGAGGATCAGATACAGAGAATCTCTGTATATTGACTCCTTTCAATTCAACAAAATGTGGCACAATGGATGGAATGAACCTCAACAAAAGAAAAGATCATTGAGGCACCTCTTTTTTTATGCATAGAAGAGAACAGAAGGAAGGTCAGAAAGAAGTATAGATAAGCAGGATAGCTTTGAAAGCCATGAGCTGAATTTATTGTATGTTTAAAAAGAAGAGCAAACTACATAACAAACCTGCAGTTTCATGTATAATTCATTTTCTTCTGGTCTATCATATATATGAAAACACCCATTTTATTTGATGTTTGTTAAGTTCAGAATAAAAATAAATTTTAAAAGTCAATTCAAGAATTCAATTTATTAAGTACCTACTATGTTCCAGGCATTTTGCTGAGTGCTAGAGAAACAGAGACAAAAGTGAAATAGTCCCTGCCCTAAAGAAGTTTACATTCTGCTAGAGGGAAACATGTATGCAGAGAAATAAATAGAAAATAAAAACATCTCAAGAGGAGGGACGGGGAAGGAGAACAGAGAGATTGATCTGGGGGAGTCAGAGAAAGGGAAGATCAGGGAAACAATGGATCAAGTGAGTGAAAAATCAGAGTCAGGGTGGTTCATCAGGGTAATGGTGTTGGAGATGTGGCATTTCGGGGTCCTAAGATCACAGAATTCAGAGCTAGAAAAGACTTGGAGATAAATCTCCTCATTGTACAGATGAGATAACCAGGGGACAGAGAAGTTAGGTGATTCCCATGACCTCCATCTCCACTGTACTTCAGTTACCCACTGGGATGGCTACCCCTTATAACTCACCATCATCCCAGGCTGCTCGACCTCCATGATTTTGAACTATGAGATTCTCCTCTCTGGTCATACAATCTCCTATCCTTCTACATCTCCTATCGCTTCACTCTGAAACCTCTTCTACTCTGATCTTGAGTTACTCCATCTTTCTGCCTCTTCTGTCAGGCCATCACTTTCCCCCACTTCATAGTCTATACTTAGCCAGTTCAAGGAGGCACTGTCCCACTCTGCCTCTCAACCCTTGCCCTTTCCTCCTCTCATACCTGTGATGTCTTCCTCATTAGACTGTGAGCCCATGTGAACAAAGACTGTTTTATTTCCTTTCTTCATATCCCCAGCACTTAGCATGGTGTCTGGCAGGTCATTTTCAGCCTTGTCTTGTTCTTCATGGCCCCATTTGGGGTTTTCTTGGCAAAGATACTGGAATAGTTTGTCATTTCCTTCTCCAGCTCATTTTACAGATGAGAAAACTGAGGCAAACAGGGTTAAGTGACTTTCCCAGGGTCACACAACTAGCCAGTGTCTAAGGTGGGAATTAAACTCAAGTCCTGTGCTCTAGCCACTGTGACCTGTAGTAGGTGGTTAATAAATGCTTGTGAACTGAATGACTCTTCTCCTAGTTGCTGAATGGTGCTGGAGGAAGTCATGAAACTGTACTAGTGGAATCCATTACAAATTTCATGCTATTTAACCTCAAGTGGGTCTTCACAGCTCAGTGGCAATCCTTCTATTCATTTTTATTTGACTATTATGTTCCCAGCAAAAATCACCCCACAATTTCTCCTTTTCCCTTCAGTCCCCAACACCAACCCCAGCAGCTGATACTGTCTTCTACTTTACTATGAAAATTGAGGCCCTTTATCTGCCCTCATCTGCCCTATAACATACCTCACAACCTATTTCAGCTTTGCTCATTCTTCTCTACTCCAGCCTGAAAAAATAGGGAGTCCTTTTATCTTCCAAGGCTGACTTCTCTGTTTCTAGCCTTGATTCCATCTTCTCCCTTCCCGTTCTCCTAGGTAGTCTGCACCATTTATTATTCCCTCTCACCCTCTCATTTTCAGTCTCTCCCCATCTACTGTTTCTTTTATTACTGCTTGCAAACAGGTTTAATTCTCCCCTAATGTAAACAAACAAACAAAACATCCCCTTCATCCTCTCTGGGTTTTTGCCAACATGTCCCTGATGATTCTCTTTCTTCTCAGTCTCCTTTGCTCTATCTAATCCAAGTCCCACCCCTAACCTTGGGTATGTCCCCAGGTCCCATGTTAGTCCTCTTCTCTTATCTCCTTATCTCCTCTCTGTGTTGATCTCACGAGCTTCCAGGGATTCAGTTAATATCTCTACACTGATGACTCTCAGATCTATATATCCTGCCCCAGCCTTGCTCTTGAGCCCTGGTCCTGAATCATCAACTTCCTGTGGGATATTTCCCACTAGGAGTCCTATAGACACCTCAGATTTAACATAAGTCCAAAATAGAACTCATTAACTTTCCTACAAATCCCACCTCTCTTTCTAATATCTCTATTTCTATTAAAAGCATCATCATTTTTTCATTCACCCCATTTCCTGACATAAGGGCCATGTCTTCCTCTTCTCTCTCCCTCATTGGATTAATCAACTGTCAATTCTGCTCTATGTAAAATGGTCTCATAGCCATCTCCTTCTCTTCACTAAAATGGCTACTGCCCTAGTTCAGAGTGTCATCACCTCTCACCTAGACTATTGGAATAGCCCCTGATCAGGTTTTCTCATCAAGTGTCTTCTTCTAAATCTTTCTTCCACTTAGCTACCAAAGGGATATTTCTAAAGAATAAGTTCAACTATGTCAAGACCTCTTCCCTCTCCATTTTCCAGTGACTTACTCTTGCCTCTAGAACAGGGGTCTGCAAACTATGGTTTACTGGCCATATCCAGACCCCTGCCTGTTTTTGTATAGCCTGAAACCTCTGAATGGTTTTTACATTTGTAAATACAATATTACAAATGTAAGAACCTTTCTTAGCTTGCAGGTCATATAAAAACAGGTGGAAGGACATAGTTTGTTGACTCCTGCCTTAGAATAAAGTATAAGCCCTTCTGGCTGGCATTCAAAGCTTTTCACAATCAGTCTCTGTTCTTTCTCCGTGACCTTAGGAAAGTCAATAAACTTCCAAGGGCCTCTGTTTCCTCATTTGTAAAATAATGGGGTTGGACTAAATTACTTTCTGAGATAACTTCCAGATCTGTGATTTAGATGTCTTCCCAGACTAACTACTCTCCATGTTTCAATCAAATTGACCCACTTGCTGTTCCATATGTAAAATATTAAATTTCCCATCTCCGTGCCTTCATATAGAGTGAAACCTGTGCCCAGGTTACACTCCTTGCTTACCTTAATAACCTCTTAGTGTCCCTAACTCCCTCCAAAGTCCAGTTAAATGTTACCTCCAACATGAGGCCTTTCCTGATTCACCCAGCTGCTAATGCCATCCCATAATTTATTTTGTGTCTCCTTTGCATATATTTTATAATTATTTATATGTGTACTATTGTTTTTCCTTATAGAATAAATGTTCCTTGAAGGCAAAGATTGTTCTTTGTTTGGTGGGGCTTTTTTTTGGGGGGGAGGGTCTATGTATCCCCATTGCTCAGCACATAGTAGGAGATTAGTACATTTGTTAATTGATTATTTGATTCCCTCAGGCTAACATGCTATATATCCCCCATTTTACTGATAAAGTCCTAGGAAGAGTTTTAAACATTTAATAACTTTGCTTTCCCACCACCAAATTACACTTTTAGAATTTTGATTAATTTTTCAACTAATAGGCATTTACACTCTTTCCCTCACACCCCTAATTACTCCAGTAACCTGGGGTTCAAGTCTATTTGCATAAGACTATCTTTACTAGTGGAAACTGATTTTTCAATGCTCTGCTCCTGTTTAGGGGCCAGGTTTGGCAAGACCTTGGGAGAGCAGAGCGCCTACTTCTTCTGGTTTCTAGTTTCCAGTAAGAGTTCCTGAACTCACTCCTTGGGAAATTCCCTGACGTCTCTAGTGAGGTAAGCTGAGGATGGAGGCATGATCAAAGTGCTGGTTCCTCTGTATGTTGGTTTCTTCCTGGAATCTTTCTCTCCCACTGGGGGCCCTCTCCTTGAAGAGAAGTCTGAAAGCTGCTGCGTTCTCTCTCAAGGTTGGAAGCCAGAAGAGTCAAGAGCTCTCCTCTCTCAAACTCTTACCATATTCAGTCCTCACTCACCCAGGCAAGGGAGCATTCTTCCCACCAATCATTCTTTCCACCAATAAGAAGAATATTATACAAAGGGACTTGATGCTTCAACGCCTTAAAATCCGGCTTCTGGCATCACAATTCTACTGCCCTTAAAGGGTTACCAGTGATCTTTTCATTGCTAAGTCCAATAGGCTTTTCACAGTGCTCACTCTCCTTGACTTTTGTGTAGCTTTTGGTTTATTAATTACCTACTTCCTCAAGAACTCCCTCCTCCCTTAGTGTCTGTGCTACCGTTCTCTCAGCACAGTTCCTGGCACACAGTAGGCCCTTCATGTGTTCTCATTTCCTTCCTTCCTTTCTGATTGCTTCTTTTGAGTTTCCTTTGCTGATTCATCATCATCCTCCCACCTCTTCCATCTATTTACACCCCTTAATTTTCTCCCCAATATCAACCCTTTGCCCTTTTATTTTCTCTGCACATATTGCTTCCCTAGCTTCAGTTATCACTTCAAATGCATTTAGGTTCAGATCATGGTTTTGTTACTTATTACTGTGTGACCTTTGGAAATTTCCTTCACAGTTCCAAGTCTTAGTTCCTCATTTTAAAAATAAAGCATTTGGATTAGGGGAATCTCTAAAGACCCTTCTAGCTCTGAATCTGGAAATCTCCTATAATCATTCGCTACACTCTCTCACTTGGTGACCTCATCTACTCCAGTATGTTCAATTATCACCTCTATGCAAATGACACTAAAGTCTATGGATAAAGCCTTAATTGTGTATCTCTCTTCTCCTCCAAGTCTTCATGTTCATGCCTAATGGACATCACCAACTGGATGTCCCAAAGTCATCTCAAATTCAACACATTCAAGATAGAACTCATTGTCTTGTCCTCAAGCCTACTTTCTCCTGTCCCTTTCCCTATTTCTAGATCACTTTCCTCCTGGGCATGTAGGTTTGAATCTCAGGGCCATCCTTGACTTTCCCTCTCATTCACTTCCCCCCTCCATGTATTGGTTGACAAGTCCAATTGATCCAACTACCACTTCATCTCTGTCCCCTGTTCTCTATTCACAGGACCACCCCTTTATTTCATCCTCACCACTATTCTCTTCTAATAGCCTCCTAATTGATTTCTCTGCTTTCAGTCTTTCCCTTCAAAAGCCTTCAGGATAAAGTTTGGCATTTAAAGCCCTCCACAGTTTGGCCCCAAACTTTCCTTCAAGCTTTATTTCATGTTACTTCCTTTCAAGGATTATACTTTCCAGCTAAATGATCTATTAGCTGCTCCCCAAACTTGACATTCTTTCAGTCACCTCCGTGCATTCACACAGGCCATGTCTCTTATGCCTACCTCTCATCCTCACCTCTCAGAAGCCTTCTCATTCTTTAAAGATCTTTTTGGGTGCCATTTTCTCCATGGACCTATCTAATCCAGTTTTGTTGTTTTGTTTTGTTTTGTTTTTGCTGATTCCCTTCCCCTCCCCTCACTGCCCCCCCAGCTGAAATGTTGTCTCCCTTCTAAAATATTACCACAGAATTTTTTCTAGATCTTTCCTTTGCCCTTATTACTCCCTGGGGCCTTTTGCTATACTTCTCTAAGTACATGTTGGATTCCTGCCCTTCCCATGCCCTGCCCCCTCCAAACCTAGTAGAACTTAAACTTCCTTCAAGCAAGTAATGTTTCATTGTTTTGTATTCCCATCACCTAGCGCAGTACCTTAATAAATGTGTGCTAGATAGACTTGAAGCACCTTATCCAAGGTCACACAGAATTAGCTAAAAGATACTGTAAATATAGGAGGACAAAGAGACAGGAGATCAGAAATATCCTAAGTCAGTGAAATACGGTCAAGAAGATGGGGTTCCAATATAGTGATGAGGGATTAAAGAAATGGGGAGTAAGGTTGGTGATCCCAGGGTGGGGGGACACTGACCTGAGATCCAGAAAGATTTATGGGTTAGAAAGAAAAGGCAAAGAGGATAGTAACAATTGTGAACAAAGATACCCATATAAAGGAGTGAAGAAGAAAAGGTCAATTAAGGTAGGGAGGGGAAGATCAAGGACAAAACTCATGTACTTGATGTCCAGACTGTTTTCTATACACCGTCCCCTCTTTCCAGGGCCAAGCAGTCCTCACCTAATGTTTTTGTTGTTGTTGGGGTTAGTAGGGCAGGAGAAGAAAATAAAATATCAGAAGGGCTGTATAAACTTAGCCTTGGTCACAGAATACTAGAATTCCAGAATCTCAGCTTTGAAAGAGACTTCAGAAGCCATCTACTCCAACCCGTGTGCACCAGAACAGGAAATCCTCTCAGCAACATAATTTATAAGTGGCTGGCTAATCTCTGCTTGAAGGCTCACTACCTCCCAGTTCACGATCGGCCCATTTTAGTTTTGGGTAGCTCTAACTTTGAGAAAGCTTTCCCTCATTGGCTTCTCCAGAACATTGAGCTCTTGCTAATAGTTTAGCCTTCTGTGCCCAAGAAAAAAGTCTAACCCTTCTTCTATACTGAAGGCCTTCAACCACACATCAACAGCTAGTATAACTCTGCTAAGTCTTCTCCAGGCTAAAGAATTTCAGTTTTTCTCAACTGACAATAATAGCAGCTGACATTTGTATATCTCTTTAACATTTGCAAAGCCCTTGAGAAATAGTATCAGTCCTCGCAAAGAGAAATACCACAGGTATTAATATCCCATTTTACAGATGAGGAAACTGAGGTTTAAGTGACTCACCTGTAGGTCACACAGTTAGTGAGTATAAGGGGTTGTTAGGAGCTGGATTTGATCTTGGTTCTTCCTAACCTCAAGCCTTTCACTCTCTCTAAAACACCATTCAAATAACATGATCTCCAGGCCCATTTTTGTTCTGGTCACCCTTCCCTGAACACACTCCAGATTGCCAGAGTCCTTGCTAAAAAGCAGTGCTCAGAGTTTAACTCGACTCTGAATATGACCTGACTTGACTGGTGTACAGGGTAATTGTTACCTCCCTTAGCTTGGACATTAGGCCTCTCTTAATAGGCCCTACCATGGCACTCACTCTTTTGGCTGACATCTAGTATTGCTTACTTATACTGAGCTGGCTGTTCATTAAGACCCCGGATCATTCACATGAATGTTTGCCACCTCACTGTTCAGTCTTTCCTGGATCCTACCCAGTATCTACTTCCCTTCCTCACTCCCCCAGAAGGGAACTCCAAACGTTCTGACTCAACAAGCCAAGGGTGCACCCTGGTGAGAGGACAAATGAGTACCAGCATCAGAAAACAAAGAGGAGATGGAATTGCTGAGGAAGGGGACAAGAACAAAAACTGGAAATTAGGCCTCGATTCTGGGACTTTGCTACTTTTGGTCATAAATAGTTAATATGTAAATCATATCTTCTCTACAGGGATAAATCTGGAATCAGGTTGTTGGAGTGTAATCTCCAACCTTTTAGGAGAGGGAGATTTAGCTTCAAAAGGTTGGGGTATACCCCCTCTTAATTTGAGTCTTGGGATGAGAGGCTCCCCTCTGGGGAGGAGAAAAGGGGAACAAGGTGGTTTGGGAACTCAAGGTAGAGGACTGAGGACCGGAAATGAGCTGGGAACTCCCCCCACCACCACCACTACAACCACCGCCCCTTTGCTGGCAGTCGCAGGGGATCTAAGGGAAGAAGAGGAAATGACAGATTGGGGGGTGGCAGGGGGAAGACTACAACTGTGCTTCTTTCTGGGAGGTGCCCCAAATTTCTTGGGCAGGGGAGAAGTCAGTTAGGCAGACAGGATGCCTTGGTTCTGGTCCTATATGATGGGTTATCTGCTCAGTCTGATTTTGATCCCACCAAGAAGCTGAGGTAGAATGGGGAGTGGGGGGCAGTGCATGTGGAATTCATATTAGTTCTACCCATGCAGGCCTCCAAGACCCATCCTCAATCCTCCTCTTTGCTGCCACTGTATTTTAAGCTGTCTTACCATAACCAGTCCCCTTCTTATCTTTCCTTTGGGCCCCATTTACAGGTTGAGAACTGAAGGACCTAGAAAGGACCTTATCTCCCTGGTCCCTCAAGGTAAGCCCAGCATAGGCTACAAAGGGGCTAATCCCATTGTCTCTATGGCTTCTTGGTCCAGCTCTGTTACTAATCACATTTCTCCAAGCCACAATGACTTTATCTTTTTTCAGTTTTCCCTGGAGTTCATCCCCTAAGCCCTAAAGCTGGTTCTTTGATCTCTCCTGTCCTAAGCTTCTCCCATTTTCATTGACCAGGTCCTCTCTTCCCTCAGTAACTTGTGTCCTCCACCTCCCCTCCCTAAAGCCTCCCTTGTCCTCTAAGCCTCCTTGTACCCTTAACATCCCAGCCTGGAGAGTGACACAATGGGTGATTCACGCAGTGAAGATTTTTGGTCTCTTTGGGTTATCAGCTCCGTGTCTCAAGAGGACGCAGAACCTACTCCAGAATCCTTAGCCCTGATTAGTCCTGGGCATCCCTATCTGGCCATTTCTACCTGGAGCTCCCCTCCCTCCACACCCACCGTGCCCAAAGCCCTTACCCTCCTGGCCTGAGTGCTGTAGATGTTCCAGAAGGTCACACCCAAACACCCGCTCCTTCGATCCGCCTTTCTTCTTCCCCCTCTGCCGAGACTTCATGGCCGGAGCTGAGGGGTCCCAGCCTCCCCTCCCAAGATGCTCACCTTATACCTCCCCCATGGGACCCCCCAAACCCAGTGGCAGCCACCCCTGTCCCACAAGCCCCACTTCAGCTGCTCCGGGGGTTGGCCCAGGCAGGGGGGCTGGGCCCCAGGCTGAGCTCCTCTTGCTTCTTAGGCCCCTGGCCTCACGGAAGTGGCTGTGGAGGAGGAAGCTGACGGGCCCTAATGAGAAGTGTTGTCTCGTGGCTGGGCCTGGTGCTCACCCTTCTCGCCCCACTCAGCCTTTGGGTGGGGGTGGGGGTTGGGAAGCAGGAAGCTGTGCAGCTCCCCAAACCCGCTTCCTGTTAGAGCATCACTTGCAACCACAGGGTCTGGGGTGGGGCAGATGGAGGTAGGGGGTGGGGCAGGGACTGATAGACACATCCTAAAATCATAGAATCAAAGCATCCCAGGGATCACCTAGTCCAAACCCCCTCATTTTACAAAAGAGGAAAATGACTTGCCTAAAGTCACAGAGCTAAGCCGTAGCACAAGCTGAGCCCCAGCCTGCTGGTCACTGGTGGACATTGTTGGGGGGGGGGGGGAGGGAGGGAAGATGCAAGAGCCATGGGTTCTGTTGGTTCCACTGACCAAGGGCTCTAAGGAGGGGAGAAGGCACTCAGGTTAGCAGTGGAGGATGCCAGCCTCTGCTTGGTCCCAGCAGAGATGGACCCAGTAATGGAGAGTCACTGGGCCCTGCTGCCTGAGCTGAGAAGGAAGTCTCTGGATGCTCTGCTTCTACAAGCTGGGCCTGCTTTCTTTCCCTGAGACAGGGTCAGAGGCCCTGGAAGTGAAGCTTTGGGATTGAGAGAAGGCCAGGGTAGCAAAGATCAGAGGAGTCATAGTCCCTGAGAGAAACAGCAAGAAAGAGGCAGGACAAGTGTGGGAGAGCTTTATTTATGAAGGGGGGTAGGGGTAGGGAGGGCTGGGCTGTAAACTATTTACACTACTTCTACAGTACCATTCACACTATTTACAGATAGGACCTATGTTCCGCCAGGTCACTCCCTCAAACTCCAGGCTGTCCAAGAGGGCCAGGAAAGTAAGTAGTGGTCTGTATCTTTGTTCACACAGACACAGACACACACCATCTCCCCCAGTCCTCTGAGGTAGGGTGAGGAAACAAAACCCAGGGCATTCGGCACATTCCCCCAAATTCCCAGACCTTGGGTCTACACATCCATGACTGAGGACACTGTGTGAGTGTCAGGAGGGGCCCGGGAAAAGACCTTCGCCTTGAGGGTCCCAATCACCCTCTCTACCCCTAGCTGCCATGGGCACTGCCGTCTGGATGTTACAGGTTCAGTGATCCCCAGGAGAAGAGGACTGTTCCTGCCTAAACCACCCCCATTCACCCACACAGTGACCCTCCTCTACCCTCCCCCAGCTCTATGTTCCCTTGCCAGCATTGCAAATTACAACCCAGAAACCTGGTTCCAACACTTCCCCAAGCTAGAGAAACAGAGGAAGATACAGAAAGGGCCGAGTGGAGCAGCATGGGGAGAGATGAGACCAAACCTCTTACAATTTTTTTTTTCAGAGAGATGCTTTTTGCTTAGAAAAAGGATTCACTGCAACAATCCCTTAAATAGCAAGCTTCCCTAAAACATTTAACATGGAATTAAACTTACAAAAAGTCCTATTTACAAGCAAGGAAAACGGTGTGGTCCAGCAGGAGGAGCTTCGCTGCCAGTGCTTATTGCCTCTGTGACTTTGGGTGGGCCACTTAGCCTCCTGGGCTTCCCTTTCCTCATCTATGAAATGGGAAGGGAAGGTACACGTTCTTTCTGTCTCTAAAGCTGTGAGCCAGAATTGAAGAAATTTCATCCTGTGCCAGTCTCTCTGCGCCACAAGAGGGCGGGCTCTACAAGCAGCTGGCGGGCACGGCAACACTGCCAACCAGCCAGCTGAGGGGAGCCCTGCTCCCGCAATCAGGAGAGAGTCCAGCTCCCTGATCTGGCTGTCCCTGCATCGCCTGAGCCCCTTGCCTGGGACTGTCCCCTGGGATCTACTTCCCTTGGTGCATCCCGATCTCTGCTCTGTTTCAATAATACTGCTCTAGGGTCTGAGGGTCTAGTCAACGTACACAGGTAACGATCAAAAGTGACCACTAGCACACACACACACATGCAGACACACACCTGTACACTGATACACATATAAAGCCATCCAGACCTCAATCATTTAAGTGTACTCAATTTTGTGTTCATACACACATACATTCTCACACATGCTTGTACACATGCACAATGACTAGCACCAGGAGAGGCCATGCCCAGAGGGGCACCTCTAAATGGAAGCTGGGGAAGGGGCCTGGGAATAGGCCAGAAGTCAATACGGCCACAGGCCTTTGTTTCAGGGGTGCTGGGTGCAAGGACATGCAGATGTCTCCCAACGTGGGTCCAAGCAAGGCCACTGGACAGTTGAGGCAGAGGCCTGGCGCAGGGTCAGACTAGGTGTCCCCGTCCATTGATGTAGATGCCATTGCCCGTGGGCTTAGCTCGAAGAGTCCCATTCTCCTGAACAAAGTGGTTCATGGCCTGCTTGATCCCAGCATCTCGATCTTCCTCCTCTTCTGTCCGGCCAGAGCCTGGTGACAGCAGCTCAGTCTGGGTCTCAATCTCCCTCACCGTGGTCAGAGTGGAGTAACTTCGGCCCTCAGGTTCTTCACTCTGTTGGCATAGTGCCAGAACTAGGTCATGTCAGGGGTCAGTATTATGGTAGGGTTAAAAATCAAGGGCAGGATATGGGGTCAGGGGTCAAGGGCCAGGAACATGGGGAGATGAGAGTGGCCGGGGAAAATGTGGGCTCAGAGGTCAGGCAGGTCAGTGGCAGGAGATATGTTTAGATGGGGCAAAAGTTGGGGTTTAAGGCCATGGGGTACCCATTCCTCAGCTTCCTTTCATTTAGTGTTGGTCATTTGGGAGTGGGGAGAGACAAGGGGATTGAAGGTAGAATAGAAATATGGGTCTGGGTTACAGCCAAGGATGGAGCTAAGGCTGAATGGAGTGTGGTAGGGAGAGGTGTAGGACCTAAGCTGACCTGGAGGAGGGACCATAGTGAGGAGGGATGGGGCAGGGAAGAGGTGAGGAAGGGAGGTTAGAGGGACAGAGGTGGGGCCGGGGCCTCACCATCACAGAGCAGCTACTGTTGTCCTTGAGACTATCAGGGTGGCCCTCAGCTCGAAGCCCTACATTCTCCTCAGGCTGTAGGGCCCGGATAAGGGGGAGGGGTCAGAATAAGGGCTCCAGCATCCTCCCTGAACCCAACCTCTTCCCCTCTTCCTCCTCCCTTCCAACCTTAGCCCTTCAGGTCTTTGTCTTCCTGGCCTCTTCCCCTTCACCATCCTTCCCATCAGCCTCCTCCCTGACCTGATCACCTTGCCCCAGTCCATTCTATCCTTCCCTTCCCACCTCCTGCCCCTGCTTCCTCTTCCTCTTTCCATCAGGTGCTGGCTAAACAGAAGCCTCCTGCTTTAGTTAAAATGCCATCAGGGCCTCAGTACCTGAATAGGGTTGACTGATTCTGGACTAGTCTCACCAGAGGGAGCCCAATCCTTTAATAACTATCCCCCTCTAGCAGGGTCTTGACCAGCCCTGAGTTATCCAATCCACTAGAGATAAGGGTTGCATCCCCCAAAGGGGATAGGTCTGTTTCCATGCTAGTCTGCCCCCTCCAAGGAATTCCAAAGCCCTTGGATACTCAGGATCCAAGTCCCAGATGACAGAACCTCAGTCTTTCCTGGGACCACTGCCAACAGAGACCAGTCAAACCTATGGAACCAGACCAGGTCCCCTAGGCTCTACTCCGTCCATCTTTATACCCCAACCCCTCATAAAACAACTCTCAGGCCAAGAGAGGAAGACCTTTCACCTACTGCCTATCACTCATCCAGGTATGCACACACATCTCTAAACACATGTTCAGATGTACAAAAACACCTGCCACCCACCTGGTTCCGTTGCTCTGCGTGGTGGGAGTGAAGTCTGCGGATGGAATTCTCCCGGGTCAAGGTCAGCTCCTCCTCACTGTCCAAGAAAGACACTATGCTTCATTAGGGACAGAGCACAAACCCAGGTTGGAAGAGCACCCCTGGCCTATCTCAGTGGAGAGGGGAAGTCCTAGCCCCTCTGGGTGTGCCTTTCTCTCTGACATAGAACAGAGGTCTGTGTGTGACTCTGTATGTATGACTACAGTGTCTGGGTAGGCATGAGAGGCCCAGCAGGGTGTGTTAAGTGTGTGAGCAGTCATTCATTCATTCCACAAATACTTATTAAGTGCTTGCTGTGTGGAAAGGAATCCCTAGGATTCTTGTCCTAATGGAGACTGCAGGGGAGGTAAGATGAGTCTTTGGATGGTTAAGTGCCTAAGACAGGTACAAAAAAAATACTCTCAGATTTTAGAGGAGGGAAAGAAAATGTCCAACCAAGGGATTCAAGAAGGTGTAGGTGGAGAGGATTTCAATAGACAGAGATTGAGGTCAGTGGTTGAGGGTAATGCAAGGAGGAAGGAACAGCATTCTAGGCAGAGGAAACTGCCGCAAGCTCGTGAGGAAGCCCAGGGGGGATGTGCATCTCAGTCTTTTCTGTTAATTGTGTGTGATTGTGCTCTTTGGACAGGGTCCCCTCCCATTCAGGCCCAAACTCTTCCTCACAGAGTTCCTTCAAATTTCCCCAAACCTTTTGCATACCCAGCTCTCCCTCTATACTTTCTCTCAGCCTAGCTTCTATCTTTTCTAATCTCCTTACCCTCTCTTCTCTTCTCCTGTCTTCTCCTCTCCTTTCCTCTCCTCTCCTCTCCACTCTTCTCCTCTCCTCTCCTCTTCTTTCCTCTCCTGTCTTCTCCTCTCCTTTCCTCTCCTCTCCTGTATTCTCCTTTCCTCTCCTGTCTTCTCCTCTCCTCTCCTCTCCTGTTCTCTTCTCTCTTCTCCTGTTCTCTTCTCGCCTCTCCTCTCCTGTCTTCTCTGTTCTTTTCTCTTCTCTCTTTTCTTGCCGTCTCCTCTTCTCTCCTCTCTCACTTGTTGCTGTTTGGCTTCTTTCCCTGACATTTCTTCTCCAGTAACCAATCCCCCTTTCCCTCTTCTTCCTCCAGCACTCACTATTTCTGGGTCATCTGCTGGGCCTTGCGTCGGTGGTATCTGGACATGAGCACCACCACGGCCACCAGGAGGCAAAGCAGCAGGGCAGCAATCACTCCTACTGTCACCATGGAGGCAGAAACCACGTCCACGTCAACTGGTGGGGCTTCGTCCTCTGCTGAAGGTCAGAGAGGGACATAACAGGGGGTCAGAGGAGCTCAGGTTCCTCCACCCCCTCCCATAGTCCAGTCACACCCCACCTCCTGACCTCACACTTGGCCTAGGCTCCTACCCTGAGCTGGGGAGACAGGAAAGGAGGGGCAGGTGAATGACTCCCCCATGATCCATTTAGGATCCTTAAAAAGTAAACTCATTGAAAATAGGTATTGTTTCATTGGTTTTTTTTAGGCAATCAGGATTAAGTGACTTGCCCAGGATCACAAGGTTATTAGTAAGTGTCTGGGGCCACATTTGAACTCAGGTCCTCCTGACTCCAGGGCCAGTGCTCTATCCATGTTTCATTTGCTTTGGAATCACCAGTACCCAGCACAATGCTGGAACATAATAGGCACTTTGTATAATGGAGGCCTGGCCAACCAATGCCCATGCTCTGGGAGTGAAGCTCCACTGGCCAAACCGTGGTTGAATTAATAAGTGCTTGTGGATTGATTATGATGACTCTTGTCATTCCCTGCTCTGCTTCCTCCCCATTCCGACTTTACTTGTAACTCCTCTCTGAGCTCTCCCTCACAAGCCCCAACTCACCTGTGACAGCCACAGTGACTTGGCTGTCCCGAGAAGAGATCTCATTGCTGACATGGCAGACATAGGTGCCGCTATGCTCAGCAGTCAGTGGTGGGAAGCCCAGGGTGCCTCCATCCACTCGCACCCCGCTGGGCAGAGGCCTATCCAGCCTGAGAGGGCAGGGGAGGCTGATGGGTGCCGGCCAGACCAGGCCAAGGCTGCTACTGCTGCTGGCTGACGTGCCCAGGCAGCTCCCGCCCTCCCCCCCATGGTGACGTCACCCAGAGCCGCCGGCCGTTCCCACGGTGCCCCTCCCTCCCCTGGGCAGGTCTGGGCACAGGCCCCTTCCCCCTGCTGCCCAGCCTGACCTGGGCACCCCCACCCTGCAGCAGGGGAGATCTACACACGTGCCATCCCACATGCTCCCACACTCATCACATCACCCAGGAGCCTTCAAAAGGGCAAGTACACAACAGGCCACACACATGTCAGTGAGACCCACAAAGCAAAGCTCAACTGTACATGGAAAGTGTGCATGCTCCAACATGTATGATGCTACATGGCAAGGTGCCTGGCCATATCCTCAGGCCCAAGGTCATTTTAACCCCTCACGTGCCATATCTGAGAGCATTGCCTCCCCCTACAAGACCCTGGAAAAAAGCCAGCCTGACCTCTGAAACTATGAGAAGGAGCCTCCTCCCCTCCAGGCCTTTCCCTCTCAACTTTCATCTCTTCCCTACGGAAGACCCTAACCCAGCGCTTCCTTCCACTCACCGAGTCCAGTTATAGGAGGGTGGAGGCTGCCCCTCACTCAGACACTTGAGCATGACGCCTTCCCTGCCCACGTGCCATAGCTCAGGGTCTTCGTGGCCCCACACTGAGGCCTCAGCAAGAACTGTGGAGCCAGAGAGTTGGGGGGGGGGAGGAAGAACAGGGGAGAGGAATCCAGAAATGATGACCGGAAAAGCTCAGGCTCCTCCCCCCAAACCTCTCCAAAGCTGGGAGACCCCTCAAGGACTATCTTTGGTATGAAACCTGTTTAGCCCACTCTGGTTTCTCCCTTTTCTAGGTGTGTATGATATTTACAGAGTTTCACCTGGTATAGAAGGATGTCGTCCTGGGTCAGTTTGGTCTTTCCAACAGGGCAGGGATGTGTCTCAAACTTCTTTTGTTTTTTTGGGTTTTTTTTTTTTTTGGAGAGGGGAGGTAGGGCAATTGGGGTTAAGTGACTTGCCCAAGGTCACAAGGCTAGTAAGTGTTAAGCGTCTGAGGCTGGATTTGAACTCAGGTCCTCCTGACTCCAGGGCTGGTGCCCTATTCACTGTGCCACCTAGTCACCCCACTTCTTTTGGTTCTTGAACAGTCTACCATTGAGTTCAGGAAATGCTGATTGATGGGTAGATCCCAGGCCCTGGTCCCTGCAACTTCACCTGGCTCAGGATCTCATACACATACTCACTCTATACCCCTACTGCCTGTTTCTGCACCCCTCACCCCACTCAGTGTCCAGGAACTCACAGGCAACCCGGAGCGTGTGTGTGATCCTTTTGTCTTCCGGAAGGCCTGGGTGGGACACCACACAGGTGAGGGGCTGCCCATTCATAGTTCGGCTTGGCACCAGATGGAACTCTGAGGTGACAGAAGCTGATCTCGGGTGATTAGATAAGCGGTTGGTGACCACACCCTTGACCACCGTGTCCCAGGTCACGCTGGGCACGGGACTGCCCTCGGCTGTGCAGGAGGCTGCTAGAATTAGACCTTGGCCTTCTTCCAGTGTGGGGCCCAGGTTCAGTGTGGGCAGAGGGGGCACTACAGGGGATGGGGGGGAAGGGAGAGAACTCATCAGGGAAAAACCTGGCCTTATTGCCAGTCACACACACACACACACACACACACACACACACACACACACTTCCCCCTACCAACCCACACAGAAAGACTACCTGCTCGCCTGTACTCTCTTTGTCTCTACCCTGTCCTGCCCTGTCCAGAAGACACATGTCCTAGCCTCCTTGGAGCAAGTCACTCCTGTCATCACAAATATTCCTAGCTCTGTTTTCACCTTTACTGGGAAACACAGCCTGTTTCCTGTTTCTTAGCCTTACTCTATCTTCTCTTGCCTTTTTATCACCTTTCCCATCCTCGCCTTGCTCTCTGTCCCTCCCTTTGGATGCTGGACTACATTTCCGATTGTTTTACTTGCCAGCTAAGTGACTTCCAGATAAATGTGGTTCTCCTACATATTCACCTTCCTTCTAGAGCTCAGCACTTTTATGATCTCACTTACTCCTGAAACATCCCTATAAAGTAGGGAGGAGGCAGGGAATATAGTACTTTACAGAGGAGGGGACTGATTGTGACCAGACAAGTCTAAACGAGAGATGTCCATTAGGATATTCTCTCTCCTAGGACCACTTGTGTGAATGGTTGTTTAGGACACAAATTAATTTATTCAGTTGTTGGATTGAAATGGTACCATTCCGACAAATTGGTTGTTTTATAACTTTCAAATATAATTTTTCTAGTGGAAATAATAAGTCATATTTATGTCAATTTTATTTCCATTTTACAGCTCAGGAAACTGAGAGTCAGGGTGTTAAAATTTCTTATAGGCCATAGGATAGCTGAAGGAAAATTCTGACATTATCTAGTTAGCTCATTTGACAGTTGAGGAAACCAAGACCCATAGAAAGGCAGTGATTTGCCGGCTATCACACAGGCAGTAAGGAACAAAGTTGGGCCTTGTACCTGGGTTATGTCCTCTGACTCCCAATCCATTACTTTTCTTAGTACTCCATACTACCTCTGTAGAAGAAGCATCGGACTTGGATTCATGGTTCTAGTTATGGTTCTTCCTGGAGAAGTCACTTCATCTCTCTAAGATTCACTTTCTCTTGTCAAATATGGAGGCTGGACTAGTCAGCCTTCAAGGGCCCTTTGATCTCACGGTCTACTTTTCTCTCTGTGGCTCTTTGCCCAGTCCTCAGTTGCCTGACTGCTTATCTTCCATCTTCCCTTTCCCCAGACCTCTGCACCCACTCACCAAGCACTCGAAGATGGAGCCCCGCCTGGAAACTGCCAGAAGGGAAAGTGCTGACCCGGCACTCGTAGTCTCCCTCATCAGCCTGCACAGCATTTCTCAAAAGTATGGCCCCATCGTTGGGATCCCGAGGTGTTGGCGGCCGCTCCACTCGTCCCTCATAGGAAGAACTCACATGCAGACCATATGTATCATGTAGCAATGCCAGTTCTGCTGTCCCCTCTCCCCCTCCAATGCGGGCCCATGCCACCTGCTTCACCTGCTCCCCGGGCTCTCCCCTGTAGAAACATGGCAGCTCTGCATCTTGACCCAGGACCACAGTAACCAGGGCTGATGTCTCCAGCTTGCCAGCCAGGCACAAATCTGCAGGGAAATGCCAAGAAAGAGCCATGGTTAGCTATGCTACCAGCCGGGGAGTTGCTATATTCCTAATAATGATCAATACACAGCCTCATGTGGATGAACAGAACCTTTGTGGGCAATGCAAACATACCCTGTAAAAATAATCACAACAATTTGCACCTGTAGGGTTGATCTCATCTGATCAGCAGGTCAGATCTTATAAGGGAAATGTGTTTTTTGAGAAGTAAAGGGATTTACTGGAGGTCACATAGCTGGTTATGACTGAGGTAATCCTGGAAGAAAGTGAGTATAATACAAAGAATTGGAGTTAGAGTCCAAAAACTTGGGTTCTCAAAGCTAGCCCTGTTATTTACAACCTGAATGACCACTGGCCAGCTCCTCTAGATCTCATCTTGACCTAACATCAAGATGATCTGGGTTCGAATCCTACTCTTGTGTCTTTCAGTTTTATGACCCTGGACAACTCAAATTTTCTGTACCTCACAGAAGATGGGTAAACAGTTGAATAGGAAGAACTCATTAATGGAAGCTTCCTGGAGAAAGATAGATGAATATACGGTTCAGCTTTCTGGCATCCTAAAGGGAAGATTATTCTTGTCTGGAGCTCAAGAGAAGCAGATTCAGAATACCACCATGACCTAACAGAAAGCATTAGAGACTTGAGGTTCTAGGACCTGAGTTCTAATCTCCAGCACTGCTGCTAACTGCCCCTGTAACCTCCAGCAAGACAATTCACTTTTCTGGGCCTCAGCTTTCTCAAATCTATAAAATGAAGGAGTTGGGCTAGATTCCCTGCAAAGTACCTTCTAGCTCTAAAACTCCAGTTCTAGGAGGAGCTGAATTTTAGATCTAGATGGTGAAGGACCATAGGTTTTAGGAATATAAGGGCTCTTAGAGACAATCTAGTGTAGTTCATCTGGGAAACCGAGTCCTAGAGATTCAATGATTCATCCAAAATATAGGATCAGGATCACAGATCTAGCACTGAGAAACCATCTACTCTAATCTCCTAACTTTACAGGTGGGGAAACTAAGGCTTGTTGAGTGATTTGCCCAAGGTCAAGAGGTGGGATCTGAACCCGGGTCCTCTGACTCTACAGACAATGCTTGGGTCACACAAATAGTACCTAGCTCAGCTGAGGTTTGAATCCAGATCAAAATCACAGAATGTCAGAGCTGGAAAGGACTTCAGAAATCACCCAGTCCTGTGGATTAGAAGAGAGAAACGGATGTTCCACGTGGGAAGGATGGCTTGGACAAAGTCACAGAGGCAGGAATGAGCAAGTTATCAGAGACAGGAAGGGTCCTGGTAGAAAACAGATATCAGTGAGGCTGGAGACGGCTGAGCACAGGATCAGAGACACAGGGATGAGGTCAAGCCAGATTGGGATGGGAAGGAAAAGCAGGGACCTAGAAATTCATCCAATGGTCTGGCTCTATGGGGACCTACCCAACATGCCTCCGATGACCTGGTCATTCCATTTGAGAGTCCAAAGAGAAACAGCAATGAATGGGTTCCAAGTTGTGGCCTCTGTCAAAGGCACTGCTGCAGACAGGTATTATGGAGCATAGAGTCATAGAATTATAAAGAAGTCAGTTATCTAGTGCAACCCCCTAATTTTACAGATGACTATACTGAGGCCCAGGGATGTATATGACATAGCCTTGCCCTCAAGGCACTTGAAATCTTAGAAGTAAAGACACATACACAAATGAAGTAATTAGTGAACAGTACACAGCATACAGGATGTTAAGTCTTAAAGGGTCAGTAAAAGGGGAAAATCATTTTGGGCTAGAGTTATCAGGGAAGGCTTCATGAAACAGGCAGAACTTTAGCTGGGGTAGCTGGAATTTGGCGGGTTAAGCTAAAAGAAAGGCTTCATCTCAGGGGAGAAGAACAATGTGAGAGGCCAGAGGAAGAATAGCCTATTTGTGGGACAATGAGATCAGTTGGATTAGAGTAGAGGGTGTGTGATAGGGAGTAGTAGAAAATAGTTTGATAGAGAGGGTGGAGATAGATACATGGAAAGCAGGTACTGAAACCAGACAAAAGCACTCACATGATATGGGTGGGGGTGGGGGGAAAGGGACCCAGGGTAGACTTTTGATCAGAGAAGAAATAAAACAATTTTGTTGTTGTGGAGTCATTTCAGTCATGTACAACTCTTTGTGAGCCCATGTGGTGTTTTCTTGGTAAAGATACTGGTGTGGTTTTGCTTTTTCCTTCTCCAGCTCATTTTACAGATGAGGAAACTGAGGCAAATAGGGTGAAGTGACTTGCCCAGGGTCACACAGCTAGTAAGTGTCTGGGGCCAGATTTAAATTCAGGAAGATGAGTCTTCCTGACTCTAGGCTCAGCACTCTACCTTCTGCACCCCCTATATTAATAGCTACCATTTATTTATTGCTTTCAACATTTGCAAAGCATTTTCATCACAACCACATGATGAGGTAAGGGATAATAACAGTAACTCACATTTATGTGGTACATTAAGGTTTGCAAAATACTTTGCTCACAACAACCCTGTGAGACTGGAAGTATTAGAGACAAGAAGACCTGAGTTCAAATCCTGCCTTAAATGCTTACTAGTTATGGACACTGGGCAAGTCACTCAACCTCTGCTTGCCTCAGTTTCCTCATCTGTAAAGTTGGGATAACAGTACATACCTCATAGGATTGTTGTGAGGATCAACCAAGATACTATTTGAAAAGCTCTTTATAAACTTTAAAACAATATCTAAATGCTAACTATTATTATTATGCCCACTGATAAATTGGGGAAACTGAGGCAAGTGATTAAGTAAATTTCCCAGGGTGCACCTCAGTGCCTGAGGAAGGATTTGAACTCTGGTCTTTTGATGCTGTAATACACTGCTCTTTCTACTACACCATGTCACCTCTCCCACAAAACACTGGATTCTAGAAAGATTAGCTTGACAATAAGCATTATGTAAATTGGATTTGAGAGGGGGAAACCAGAGACAGGAATATTGACCAGGCAGCAGTTAAGATAATCCAAGCATGTGGCTATGGGCATGAAGGTGCTGGTGGTAATGGGAATGGAAAGGGAGGGATAGATGTAAGCCATTTCAGAGGGGAAAAAAAATTGACAGAGCTGATGATTGATTGACTACTGGGGATAAAGGAGAGGAAGGAGTCCAAAAACAACTTCAAAGTTCTCCGGGTTAAGGGAAGAATAGCCTAGGGCTTCTGATGAAGGATGGTTTGAAAGAAAATTTGGGGGCACCAGAGAGCAGAAAAAGGAGGTTGTGGCAGAGATAGAGAGATAGGTAAGGATTAGAGGGGAGAGAGAGGGTGGAGAAAGGAGGACTATTAGATTTTAATCAACTCCTTGTGTCTTTTTAAAATCCCCAATAACTAGCAAATGATGCTTTGCATGTAGAAGATATTCTAGAAATGTTTGTTAAAGACTTAAATAAGAAGAGAAGGGGCAGATCGGTGAAAGACAGGTAAACCAAGGAAGAAATTGGGTTGAGAGAGGAGAGAATTTGGTAATGGCAACACCAGGGAACATGCAGTGGGACAGGCTGGAAGCCTAGCTATTCACTCTCCCTCCCTACTTTAGTCCTCCAGAAAGGGAGCTCTCCAAGATCCAGAGGAAAGGCGAGAGGCTAGCTGCCGGTAAGGGGAGGTCAGGATTGGCCCTTGCACCTATCCTCTGAGAGGAAAGAAGTGAAAGCAGCAGAGTTCCCCCTGGGGTGGACCCTGCTCAGACTGAGCCTGGATTAGAACCAGGGGGTCCTGTGGCCCCAGATAGGAGGAGCAAAGGGAGGGAGGATGCTGCTGAGAGCAGGGAGGGACAGAACAGGACGGGACAGACCTGCAGGGCCAGATGCCAGGGCCCTGAGCTGCCTGCACCTATGTTGGATCCACCCAGCTCACCTTGGGAGTCCAGCTAACCACCCTCCCCCCTCTGCTTCTTCCCACTCCCACCCAATTACCTCAGTCCTTCACTGTGGGGGGGGGGGCAAGAACTTGGGAGGGGGGATGACATAGGCCCAGGGAGAGGGGGACTGCCTAAGCAACAGAGGTTTCTTCCCCCTCAGCTTCTCAAAAGACTGGGCTTCATGCAGGTACAAAGGGAACCTCGACCTTTCCCTCCACAGGGTGCCCTCAAACCAAGACCTAAATCCTTCTTGTAACTTTATTGGTAGAGAAGAGTCCCACATCAATGGACTTGGGGACTGGGGTCACACTCTGAAGAGAGGGAAACTACCCCCCACCCCAAAAGGGTCAAAAAAGATAAGGGCTCGAGCCCCACTGTGGAAGCTCAGAGGTGGAGACAGGTTTTAGCTGCCCTGAGGATGATGAGATTTAAATGCTGTGTGAGACCCTGAATCCCAGGGAGGATCCCCTAACTGTTCTCATTGGTCCAGGGAAAATGCTTTCCTCTTTAAATGATCCTCTCCCACAAAAAACCCTCATCTACGTGCCTTGTCTTGGTGAAGTCCAGTTGGCCATGGGCTATGCCAGGATTTCTCCCCCAAATGAGCCCTGGAGCTCCACTCAAGACTCTTCTGTAAATCAAAGATGCCTAGCTCCAAAATGAGGAGAAGGGCTAGGAGTTGGGTTTCAGATCTCTGTGTGGGGAAGGAAACTTAGATGGGGCCCCTCACTCCTGAATGCCACCAGCATCACGCCCTAGGACACCAAACTTGGTAACCTCTCTTCTCTGGGGCTTCCCAACTTAGGTATTGCTTCATTCAACTGTTCCAGGAGCAACGATAGACAAAACTGAAACAACCCCTACCTTCGAGGAGCTTACAGTCTATTGAGGGAAAAGTGGGACATAGATAATCGTCCACAACATAAACAAAGTAATTTGGAGAGGGGTAGGGAGAAGAGAAGGAACATCTTCGGGAGCACAGGAAAGTTCTCTAGTAAGAGTGGTATTTGTGCCGGGCTTTAAGGGAAGGTCCAAATTCTAAGAAGTGAAAGTGAAGAGGGAGTGAATTCAAAATTTGTGGGGGGAGGGAGGGGAAAGGAGGTGCAGCCTGTGCAAAGGCAGGTCAATAACCAGATGGAATCTTGAGTGCAAACAGTCTACTCTGGCTAGGACATCACCACTTCCCGGCCCTCTCCTCTCTCAAGGAGGGTCTCCTGGCTTTTGCTTTATGGATCAGGGCTCTGACCAGAGAGCCCCAGAACTCACCATAGCAGTGCAGCACAAGCCAGGAGTCCTAGCTCCCAGTCTGGGGAGGGTGTGGTGTCTCCTCCTCCTCCTCCTCCACCTCTCCCCAACCCAGTGCACCGGCCAGCGTCAGGGCGATGACATCATTACCCAGAGGGAGACAAGCAGCCCGTCTGAGAGGTCACCCTGAGGGCATGAGGGAATGGCCATGGGGGACACACTGGGCACCTACAGCTCACTTCCCGTCTTTCCACCCTGAGTTCGATAGGCTCTGGTTAGTGGGTCCTCATTCCTCCTCTCCCCTCCCCTGAATGGGGATCACCAGGCTGTCAGGACCGGGGAGCCACGGGTGACTCAGAGGCCTTTTCTGAGGCTCAGCCACCACGGCAGCAGCCACCTTGCGCAAGGGATAGAACAGGCCCGACTGGCCAAACAAGATCTCCGTCCCCCTCCCCCCAGGGCTCAGCCTGGCCCCCAAGGGCCTCTTCAGGGCCCTACCCTCCAAGCACCCCACCCACTGCTAGTCTGCACCCCCCCCCAACCACATCCTCTGTCTCTGCTCCCTCTGTCTACCTTCAGTCCCAGCTTTCCTCCTTGTGGAACCCTAAACAATGACCTCACAAAGGGAAACTGAGGCAGGGGAGGAAAAGAAGGGAGCAGAGGGATGGTGGCCTACAGAGCTAGGGCTTTCTCTTTATACTAGACCTTTTTGTAATGGCATACTTAGGCTGGGGTCCTGCTCAAGTTGACCTGCAAGGATGTGCTAGTGAGGTCAGAGGAAGGGGTCTGTGGGCTCCTGGCTGTGTTCCCACGAGTGTCTGAATTGGTGCTCATGTGCACAGGTGCCAGGCTTGTGGAACACACCACATGCATAGTTTATGTTTTGATTCTTTTATTATTTCTTTGCTTCCGCATGTCTCTGTCTTGGTTTCCTTGGTGTCTAAATCACTAGCTTTGACTCTGAACTCTGGTGCTAAAGGGAACAGCCGACCTTTCCCAGCCACTGGCCACTTGGCTCTCAATCCTTCCTTCCCCTCCCCAATGAACCCTGATAAGGGGGTGCCCTAGGTGGAGTGGGGTGTGGGGAGCCTTTGGATCTGGTCACTTTTCCCTCTGAGTGCCAGGAATTTTCACTAGGATTCCAATGGAATAAGGAAAGAGGCTGGTAGGGGTCCCTTTCCTCTTTTCTGGTCTCCTCAGCCACTCTCTGGAGGTCTTCCAATTTCTCCCTGTCTCATAAGTGGGCCCCTCAAGGGGGATCCTATCTGGGGCCTCAGCCCCTGACACCATCACTAGAAAAACCTGCTCCTGATCCAGTGAGTAAGGGGGAATCCTGTCTGGGATTAGGGGGAGGGGTCAACCCCATCCAAGGTCTCCTACCCCTGTGTTAACCCTTCTCTCCCCTCAGTCATTCTGTGCTAAGTGGAGCAGTGGATAGAGGTCTAGGCCTGGAGTCAGGAAGGGGGAAGCGGACAAGGACAAGCATTTACTAATTATCTGTTACCTGCTGAGCATTGTGCTAACTTCTTTACAAATATCTTATTTGATCCTTACAACAACCCTGGGAGGTAGGTGCTATTATTATTATCCTCAGTTTACAGCTGAAGAAATTGAGGCAGACAAGCTAAGAAACATGCCCAGTCACGTTTTTTCTAGTAAATAAGAATTGGAGGCTGGATTTGAACCCAGATCTTCCTGACTCCAGGTTCCATGCTCTATCCACTTTGCAATCTACTTGCCTTAAGAAGACCTGAGTTCTGGGTGGCTAGGTGACAAAGTGAATAGAGCACTGGACCTGAAGTTAGGGTGACTTGAGTTCAAACATGACCTCAGACGCTTGAAAACTTATTAGCTGTGTGACCCTGGGCAAGTCACTTAGCCCCAAATGCTTCACACACAAAAACACCCCCTCCTCCCCAAAAAAAAACCCAAACAAAGAAAGACCAGAGTCTCAGACACTAGAGGTGGGACCCTGGGCAAATAGCTTAATCTCCATCTGCCTCAGATTCCTCAACCTTAAAATGAGAGTAGTAGTAGCATCTGCCTCCTAGGGCTGTTTGTGAAGACCAAATGAGATAATAGTTTAAAAGTGCTTAGCGTAGTGCCTGACATATAGTAAGAGCTTAATAAATGCTTACTTGCTTCCTTTCTTCCTGAGTTAATATGAGTGTGCATGTGTGGGAAGTGTCAGTGACCTGGGGGAAGAGTGTGCATGTGTAAGAAGTGTCAGTGACCTGAGGGAGTGAGGGGGTCACTCAGTGAGGTCTAGAACAGACCCTAGTTAAGTCTCTTCCTATCAGTTCCACACCACAGCCCCATAATATACCCTATATTACATGGGGTCCTAGAGACTGGAGCCCGAATGAGGAAAGCAGGAAAGTCCCATCTCCTGTTTTGCCTTCCCATACTCCCATCCAACTCCTATCCTCCTTGCCCTAAGCCCCCCAGCTTAATGAGAACCTCTCAGCCTGGGCATGAAGCCCACTGCCAGATTAATGATGAGGAGGGGGCCACTCTGAGCTTGTCTGTACAAAAGGAGCTGAGAACAATGGACTGGGGGGGTGGGTGTTTGAAGGCAGCCTCAACTCTGGCCCAGACACAGCTCCCAGCTTAGATAAGTCCCCTAAACCCCCCGGAGCCAGAGTCTGAGTCTGGCTGAGTCACCCAAGCAGCCACACTGTGGGTGGGAGACCCAGGACTCCAAAGCTCCCAACCTCAGCCACCCTCCTTCCCCACAACCGCCAGTCACCTCCTCCCCTTCCCTCCCCCTTTTCACTACTCCCTGCAAAGCCAGCCCCACTAGCTGGCAGCCCTGCTCCATTTGGGGCTCAGCCTCATCCCCCAGCCGAAAGAAACAGCTCGATTCCAGGGAGGGGACTGAAGAGAGCAGCTTCTAGTTTGGAAGGGACGTTAGACATCACCTAAGCCTGGCCCTTCCCAGTGAAAGAGCATATGCTTCCCCCACCCCTGTAGTCTCTACCACCCCACCCTGAGGGTGGATGACAGGCCAATTCTGGCCTTGGAATTCCAGCTTTAGATTCTGGGTAATAGATTCTAGAATCTGGGTTCCAGGTTTGGATTCTAGAGCCTCCTCTGAGCTTGGAACACTCTCCTTTCCCTGGGCTTCAGTAGGCATTGTTGTAGGCAATAAGAGGTTCCTCTGGATCAGAATGCTGGGGTTTCTTGCTCCACTCTGACAGCCCTGTGGTGTTCTCAGGTCCTAGGGGCTGGGGAGGAGCTCAGGCCTGTGATTTGTGATATCCAGGACCCTGACCCAAAGAGGAACCCTCAGTGAGCCCCTGTATTTCTTCCTAATAACATTTTACAAAGCACTTTCCTCCGTAAAAGCCCTGGGGGGTAGCGGGAGGATGATCACACTTGAGAGAATTTAGGTGACTGTGTCCACGGTTAAACAGCTGCTAATTGCTGAACCAAATCTCTCTCTATTGCAGAACCAGCACTGTTCCCACTAAACTATGCTTTTTGCCACTGCTTACCCTCCCTTCTACTCCCATCTTCAAAAAACAAAAATTCCTTGGAAGGAAAGGCTAGATTCTGCAAAGGACATTGAGGGTCCCAGAACACCCCTCAGAGCCTTCCTTTTTGGGCATGAGAATCAACTTCCCTTCTCTGTTCTCTGAGTTTAGGTAAATCCTCTGGGAAAAGAACTGACACCCCCTCCCCTTATGTAAATAGAAGCAAAGAAATGGGGGCTGAGGGCCCCTCCCTTTCTAGGAAACTAGCTTCAGTCAGGGAAACTGAGCTTAAGCCTCAGGGTAGGCTGAGACTCCCATAGTTTTGGCCCAAATCCAGGAATCCCCAAGTGCCCTGCTCTCCTCAGTATATATATATATATACATATATATATGTGCCTGCTGTCAACTCTGGGGTCAGGGGCCAGGATGCTGTTGGGGGAGAGAACCCTATCTGTCCACACGCATACACACCCCCAGCCTCAGGGTGGAGAGAGGGGAGGCTGGGAGGGGACCTCACCCGGAAACTCATCCCATTAAGGAGAAACAAAGGGCTGTGGTGTTAGTGGCGCCTCTCCTCCCTGGGCTCCTCTCCTGCCAGTAGGTGGGTGGGGCCAGGCCCCTGGGGCTCCATGCTCTAATGACCAACAAGAGTGGGGAAGGGGGAACAGCCAAGCCAGGAAGAGGGGTACCACCACAGAAATGGAAATGGGAATAGCTCCCAGAGGAGCCCACCCAACCACCCAAGGACAGACCCATAGCCCTTCCCTGAGATAACCCAATCTCCCCCTTTGCTCACCTCCTCCACTATCAAAGGAAGGCAAAGGATGAGAGAACCCATGAAATCATACAATGTTAGGTCTGGCAGGGACCTTAAAGGCCCCATAGTCCAACCCCCTCATTTCACAGATGAAGTAACAAGGCCAAAGGGTGAGGTGACCTATCTAAGGTCATCCAGGCAGCAAGTCTCTGAGCTAGAAATAAAATTCAGGGTTTTTTTTTTTTCTAATTTCTAGTCTGATTCACCTTTTATAAGGAGCCTCCTTTGGAGTCTGGCACTAGGTATATGACTCAGACATCCTAGGGAAAACTGAGGCCTTTCCTTCAGGGAAAGGGGTGAGAATACAGGTTACAGCTTGACCCCATACACTAGTGGGGGTCTGCCCTCATTTCAGACCTCTGGCCAAATGGTCATAGGAAGGTCCTATCTGTGCATAGCTAACTCCTTTCTACTCCTGGAGATACCTCTTGGATTAGAAGGGAGTTACGTTATGTAACCCCTCATTCATCCTAACAACCTTCAGTAAGAAAGAGAGAAACTCCAGGAGTTAGAAACCTTTCCCTCTGCCTCTTCTCTGGGCTCTTCTGGCTTGGCTAGGCCCTACAGGAAAGAATCTGTCTAGATCCCCAGCCCCAAGGACTAGGCCCCACCCTCTGGGACAAAGCAAATTTGAAGCCTTGTCAAAAAGATGCAGCTCAGGAGTCTCAGCCAGGTGGAGAGGGGGATTGGGCTCCTGTATGGCAGAGGTGTGAAGTTCAGGCCTGATTTCTTTCCCCAGGTAGCCTTACCTGGCAACCCATTGAAAACCTTAGGACTCCTAAGCCTGGGGAATGCGCTACTGACATCTAAACAGTACCACTACACAACTCCATGCTACTAAACCAAGAGTGGGATAGTAGCAGATCCCATGTTTACTTTCAGGAAGTCCCCTCTGTTGTACTGGATTGGGAAGATCTTGGTTTCAAATTCTGACTTTGACACTTAATACTTGTGTGGTGTTGGGGCAAGTCACTCCTTTATTCTGGGCCTACTTTCCTCAACTATAAAAGGAGAGGGGTGGATTAAACTTGAGGCCTCTTTCAGCTCTAAGTTATGATCC
>NW_027187349.1:17337319-17370598 GCF_028583685.1 Petaurus breviceps papuanus
GATCTACTGTTTATGGGTAGCCCCATTCCCGAACATCCTTCCTCTCAGAATCATCCTTCCTGACACCCACACCCCCAGGACAGCCTTGTCTCAGTTCCCCTGGGTCTTGTTAGAGAGGGGTAAACAGTTGTAATGACTCCCAGAATCCCAGGAACTCTACCCAACCTTGAATCAATCCCGCTGGAAATCCCGAGCCTCAGTCCTGTGCCAACCCTAGCCTTGAAGAGCAAAGGAAGCCTGGTGTTAGGACAAGGGAACCTCTGAGTGTTGGCACTGCCCATTGACTATCGTACCTTCTCCACAAAACACTATTCTCTGTGCCTGATCCCAAATCCACACAATAGCTGGACCACAGGACACAGCTTTTAGCCTTTCTTAGTAATACCAGAATCAGTGGTTTGGCATAGGATCAAGGGAGACGGGGGAAGGGAAGGATGGTCTGACTTTTCTGGGACAGTCACAGCAACAGTAAGGAACAGACTTGGGATTTTGTGTCAGAACCAGACTCAGGGTTGGGGGGGGGGGGGGGGTAGGGGGGGGTTTAGTCTGGGGGGGGGGGGGGGGGGGGGGGGGTTTGGAGGGAAGAGTAAGAGGAGAGAAGGAGTTAAGGAGGTGAAGCCTGAGAGAAAAGAATCTAAGAGACCATTCAGGTAGGTGTCTTACCTGTGAAGGAGGCAACAAGGAGTAGCACCGGCCACGGCTTCTGCTGCCACATCTTGGCTTCCTGGGACAGGGGTGCGTGAAGGAAGGCCTTGGGAGTCAGCTGGATTCTCTGCTTCCTTCCCCCCGGGGTGGGGGCCAAAGGAAGAGATCTCCCCCACCCCACTCTCTCTGGTTCCGGAAAGAGAAAGTCAGCGGCTCCCAAAGGCAGCTGTCCAGCCCCACCTGAAAGCCCTGAGGTGCTGGCCTGTGTCCACTCTGTGGGCTATTTTAGGAGCTGAGGTGATAGCCAGGGGATCCCCTGCCCCAGCCCCGAACCACCCTCCCCCGTCCCCAGCAGCTCCCCCCCAGAAGCCGTGACTAGGAGCTCCGAGCTCCCACAGAGCCTCTTCCCACGCCGTGGCTGGCTGGCGGACGGCAGCAGAAACTTGGGAACCTGCTCAGCAGGTCAGAACAGGTGCGTCTTAGAGGGGCCGGGCCTGGCACAGGAACCACTGAAGCCACCGCCCCCACCACCAGGCTGGCTAATAGGAGTTAGTGGTATAGGGAGCCAGTTTGGGGTGGGGTTGTTGGTGGGGAAAGACTGGGATGCCTTTCCTGAGCCCTGTGTGTGGTGGGGAAGTATGGGGGGTGCTCAGCAGTGTGGGCCCCAAGGAGAGGGAGGGGGCCTGAGCCAGGGTGCCCAGAGGCAGGGCTGGGATGGGTGGAGAGAATGCGTGCTGAGAGTGGAACTCTATTGCCACACTCTGCAGGCCAGGGACCTGCTGCTTCTGGAGACATCCCCAGGCTCTGGGCTCCCCATCTATCTGAGGGAATGGGGGTGTGTGGGAATCTCAAACTTCCTAGGCGCAACTTGTTGGGGAACCATTTGACTCATAGGATTTGGAGCTGGAAGGGATTGAAGAGATTATCTAGTCCAACCCCCTCATTTTAGAGGCCCATAAGGGTGGTAACTTGCCCAAGGTCACACATACCCACAGAACCAGGATTCAAAACCACATTTTTTGACTCCAAATCCATTGCTCTTTCTACCACTCCAGGCTGAGCCAAGCCTGATTTAGGGAAGGGTGACAGATTAAAGAGAATGACCACTGAACGAGAGGATTTAAAACTGAAAGGACCAGTAGAGATGAGCATCATGTAGCGGAAAGGGTACTAGACTTGGGAAAATGGGTTCAAATCCCGACTCTAAATCTTACTTACCAGCTAGATGACCACAAACAAGTCATTTAAGATGGGACCAGGCTTCAGATCGAGATCCACCACTTACTACCTGTGTGAACTTGGACAAGTGACTGTCTCCTCTTTGTATCTCAGTTTCTTCATCTGTAAAATGAAGGGCTTGGTCTAGATGACCTCCAAGGTCACTTCCAACTCTGAATCAAGGGACCTCTCAGTGCCAGTTTCTTTATTTATAAAATGGGTGTGATAGCTCAAGAGAGTTGTCCTGAAGAAAGTGTTGTAGAATCTGAGTTACATAAGAGGAAACAGGTCAGAAAGGGTAAGTGATTGGGCCAAAGATGCACTATTCCCTAACAGCATCCCAGGCTGAAGGAAAGGGCCAAGTCCAGCTGGCCAGGAGGCCCTTGAGTACAAATGTCCTTCATTCCCATCCCTCAGTTGCCATTCCTCTTTTCCCAACATCCAGGCACACGAGAAGTACTAAGGTTTAAGTGCTCTAGACTGAGCACTGAGCACCAAGGAATTCATGCTCCCTTCCTCACCCAGCCTCAATGGTTCCACCTGTAAAATGACCCTGAACCCTTTGGGAAATCCATCAAAGGAAAGGGCTTCCACCCCAACCTCCTATACTCCTTATCCACATAGAGGAACTGATATGTTTCCCCCCAAAAATGGTACTCTCTCTCTCTCTCTCTCTCTCTCTCTCTCTCTCTCTCTCTCTCTCCCCCCCCCCCTCTGTCTTTCTCCCTGGTCACTCTGAAAATAATCTTCAGACTTGGTGGGGTCAGACTCCAAGTTTGGTAAGCTGATGAGTGAGCACTAAAAGAGGAGAGAGAGGGAAGAAAATCCTATAGAAAGATACACTAGGAGAGGTGCAGAGACAGAAAGAACAGAGACAAAGGGAGAATGAAATAGAATTCTTGAAAAGAAAAACTTTGGATTCTATTGTCCAGGAGAGAGAGAGGAAGAAGGGCATATAGGTGAGTCAGTGAGGAACCGAGGTCCACTGAAGGGGTCAGTGAGGAGGGAAGGGGTCAATAGAGGGGAGGGTTAATGAGGACAGAGGGTAAGTGATGGAGGATCATCGAAGAAGTGTGATCTTCGAGGATCAGTGAGGAAGAAAGATTATTCAGAGAGAGTCAGTCATAGAGAAGGGTCAATGAGGACTGAAAGTCAGTGAAGGGGGAGGCAAGGATCATGAAGGGGGTCAGTAAAGGAGAGTCAGTGAGGCAAGTGTCAGGGGAAGTTTAATGAGGGAGGGTACCTAGGTTTCAGTTTTCATTGTGCTACTCCCTCGGGCACTGACTATGCCCCAGACCCTCAGATACTTGCCTCCTCTCCACACACGATTCCCTTTCTCCTACTCAATGGAGTCAGGACTCCTGGGTTTTCATCTCCCCGATCTGAGACTAGCTAGATGCCCTTCCTTTGTTCCTCAGTTTCCCCATCTGGAAGTGGTATATAATGACTAGAATTTTAAACCCTCTCATCCTTATCCCTCCATTTTCCCCATCAAAACCCCAGCCTAGCACGGGACCAGAAAGAATTCGTTTCAGAGGGAACTGTGTTTTTATCTCAGTTGTCCCACCCTTCAATCACCCTATCAACTCTACTCAGTGAATGCTTTGAAAATCAAGGACACCAACGGAAAACCTCTAACTTTTGTGGAGGTCAAAGAAGTATCGGACTTCTGGGCTCTCTCCTTTAGTCTTCTTTTGACATGCAGGTTATATTATAGAGCTGGGAGTGGACCTTTGATATGGGCGAGCCAAAGGATTTTGGGGGCAGAGAGCTGCTGAGAACATAATTTATAACCCTACAATGACACCTCAGCCAGAGACTCAGGGACCTGACAATAACTTCTGCCTACATTGGGTCCCTTTTTAAAAAGTTTTTTTTTAATTTATTAAGGAAGTAAACCTTAAACACAGATTTAACCCTCCGAAAATTGAGGGGTGGTAGTCTGTGTTTTCTGGGGGGATTGTCAGAGGATTCCAGAAGCTCATCGACCAGCATCTCAACCCCCACTCAACTCCAGTCCTGCTACAATTGACAGCTGTCATAATCTCTTCCTCTATCTTCCCTTTCAGCTTCTACCTGTGATATCCCCATTCTTTTTTTCTCCAAGGTTATCTCTGTTGGTCCTTGTGTAAAAATGCTTCAGGTAGCAGAGAAAGAGAGGGAGTGGACACAGTGCATGATTCTGTACCTGTCCCCTAGGGATGAACCTTCAGCCCAAGTGGCCCAAACTTCACCGAGTAAGTCCAGAAAGTGACAGGGCTGGGGAAGGATATGTTGTCTGTGAAGGCCTAGGTTGGGGAAGGGTCCTGGAAAATTTCTGGTGGTTGGTGAAGCGTTGAAGATTTGAAGACTTTCTTGGTTTGGGACATTCAGGGGGGTGGAGGGGAAGGGCTAGTGGACCATGAGAGGCTTTAGTAAGAACTCATTTAAAAGATTTAGCAAGAGGGTGGGGAGGCAAGGAAAAGTTCAGGATGGAAAGCTGGGATCTGGAAGATCAGATTTGGGAAAATGAGCAATGAGAGACCTAGGGATAATGTAGAAGAATTCACATGTTCTTCAGGCTTCCTCCTTCTCAAGCTTTTCTGCACTGATCAGGGAGCAGCTGCAAGGCTGAGCTGGGCTGGGTGCCAGGATTCCCAGTTTCTTTCCACCTCCGCTTTGGCTGAGCCCCTTCCCCTCCACAGGTCTCAGATCCCACCTGTGCCACGGGGAGAAGACCCGCCCCGATGATGCTTTGAGATCCAAAGCTGCTTGGGGTGGGGCTAGGCCAGGGGGCAGTGGGAGGGGGGGAGCAACTTCTGTAATGATTATAATTATTGCACAGTGGATCCTATCTCACTGTGGGGCTTCCTCTCTTCCCACGGATACTCCCCTCCCCCTCCCTGAAGCATCACAGGTAAACTGAGGCATTGGGGAAAAATGCATGGTCAGATGAACAAGTAAAAAAGCCCTTGTGTCCATCTCCTGCCATTTTCTCCCCTTCCCCCATAGAAGCCCCAGGCAGGCAGATAATCCGTCAACTGCCATTTCTTAAGTACCTACTATATACTAGGCACTGCTAAGTAGAAATTCCATTTCCTCTCTACCTCTCAGTATCTTTCTGTATCACCCAGAAAAGTCACACCAGCTCAAAGCCCCTCTCACTTCAGCTCCTTAAGGGAAGGGCTGGGCAGTCACTGTGAAGTTGAGACACACACACACACACACACACGTGTATGTGTGTGTGATCCCTAAGAGGTGAAGGATCCAGGAAAAATGCCACTGTCATCCAACTTTTAAGAAAGTGACATCTGGTTACAGTGAACATCGGAAGTAGCCCCCTCCTTTTTTGAGGCAATCGGGGTTAAGTGACTTGCCCGGGGTCACACAGTAACTGTCAAGTGTCTGAGATGGGATTTGAACTCAGGTCCTCCTGACTCCAGGGCTGATGCTGCATCCACTGTATCACCTAGCTGCCCCAAGAGGTAGCTTTGAAGGGGGAAAGGAGGAGGGGGAATGCTGTCCAGGAAGGTGGAAGGAAAAGGGGGACGCTGTTGCTAGGCATCCAGCTGTTGTCTGCTAAGAGCTAAGAGTAAAGAGTCTGCTAAGAGCTAAGAGCTAAGAGTAGGGAAGGTGCACATTTTCTTAGTATGTACGTGAATAAGCCTAAATTATTTTTCACATTAGCTTGCAGGAGCATTTCTTCCCATTTCTTCCCTTCCCCCTCATATCTCCCTGATAGTTTCTCTTTGATCATAGACCATCTCCCCTCTCTTTTTTCCACTCCCATTTCTCTCTCCTTATTCCTCTCTCTGATCGCATTTTGGCCAAAGCCTGCCTACATATGGTGGAAAGACAGGATTTGTGGACAGAAAACCTGGATTTAAATCCTTACTCTGCTACCTGGTAGCTGCTTCTCTGCCTCAGTTTCCCCTATAAAATAAGAACGTTAGACTATCCCCTAGAGGCCCTGCACCTTGGGGAGGGACTGTCCCTGTTCTCTGAACTCTGCTTCCACCCTGTTGAGGAGACAGCTGAAGGGGTAGCACTTGGTTGAGGCTGACCATGTCAGGAGGCAGGAACCTTATCCATCAGACCTGTCCCTTGGGCAGAAATCTTTTCCTTCTCACTGTTTCCTTCTGTCATCCTTCCCTGTCTTGCACATTTTTCCCGTCCACCCCCAGGGAACTCTCCTTTCTCTGTATCCTCAGGAACAGGGACAGAACATTGGAAGGTGGCCTGTGGCCCCTGTGCTGGGCAATTTTGCATGTGTTTCTCTTGGGATGCATGCATATCTGTGAATGCACATGTTCTATGCGGGCCACAATGAGTTGCTGCATATATATGTCAGTTTTACATGTGCCTCTGTATTGGTATGTTCATATCCATATAGAGGCATGTTCTGTGTGTGTCTGAACTTTCACATGTGTTTGCATCTGTCCCTGTCCCCAAGACAGGATCTTTTCCTTGGCCAAACCGGTTGGAGTGGGTTGTACTGAAATTTCTGTTTGTGTCAATGAGACTAAGACATGAGTCAGGGAAGGACGAGGATGGGTGGGGTGCTGTGAGGGGGAGGAGTGAGAGTGGGGGTCAACACGTACAAAGGGAGGAGGTGTTGTTGGGGTGGTAGGTCAGTGTGGGTTGGGTTGAGGTTGGAAGTGGGGAGGTTGGGGTAGTAGTGGTGTGGGTCAGGAGTGGGAGTGGGACCAAGAACTGACTGGTGAGTAATATCCTGTTTGTGTGCAACCAGGTCTTCCTTCATGAAGGAGGTTAGGGGGTCACAAGTTCTGGGAATAATTGGGGGAATATAGGAAGCTAGATGGTAGAAGGAGCTGGGGGGTGTGGGATGGCAAAATGGCCAGGATCCCAATGGCCTACAGGTGTAAAGGAATTAGGGTATATCTGCCTAATTACCTTAGTTTCCCAACAGTGAAGATAAGCTGGTGCTGGAGGGGGTAAAGTATGATTGGCAAGGGGCAACAAGGAGAATTGGTGTGTGGTAGGACCTTAGGAGAAGACTCTGTCTTCCTCCCCTCCAACTAGGACTGTGGTGAATGGCCTCTTTTAAAGAAGAGAGGGTATTGTAGCTCTCTAGAGAAGAAAAGGTAGTAGCTCCAAGGCCTCTTCCTCATTAAAAAATATCTTACAGCTCCCCAAATTTTGGCTACCCCCAAACACCCTGTCACCCTAACCCAGGGGATGCAGCCCTATTTTCCTCCACCTAAACTCTGCCAAGAGGGACTTCACCACTGTCTTCAGGACCCCGGTCACATCCTACATGAAGTCCATCCCCCAGATCCTAAGGATTCCTCTTTCCCTGCTTTTAGGAATACCCTGGAGTTAAAAGCTGAAAGCCTATAGTATATCCCTCTAAGTTTTGCTAGGAGTGGTCTGCAAACAGACCACTGGTTATTTTTTAATTGTTATATTTAATTTGTTGTTCAGTTGTGTCCAACTCCCCATGATCCCATTTGGGGTTTTCTTGGCAAAGATACTGGGGTGGTTTGCCATTTCCTTTTCCAACTCATTTTACAGATGAGGAAACTGAGGCAAACAGGGTTAAGTGACTTGCCTAAGGTCGTACAACTAGTACAAATCTGAGCCATATTTGAACGCAGGTCTTCCTGACTTCAGGCCTGGTACTCTGTTCATTATGCTACCTAGTTGCCTTTTTTTTTTTTACTTAGTTTGTCTAGAATAGATTTTTGTTACGTGTTCTTGGCCACAGGGTCATTTTTCTCCCAGGCAATTCTAAGTATCCTAATAAAAAAGCTCACAATATAAGTGCCTCCTCTACCATAGTAATTGTAGCATCATTAAAAACACTTCACATGAAAACATTGGAGACATCAGACTCCTGAAAAAAAAATAGAGAGATATCTTTATTTGTAAAATTAGGGAATGTTCATGCTGGAAGGGGTCCAAGAAGACATCTGATCTGATTTCCTTGTTTTACAGAGAAATGAAGTGACTCAACTCCTTTTCTAAATCCTAAGATGGGACTGAACCCAGGTATCCTGGTCCCCTGCCCAGCCCTCATATTGCTAGGCAACGTGATTGGTCTAGATCAGAGGTCAGGAAGTGACAGATCCACAGTGGGGTCCTTCAGAGTGATCAGTCACCCTATGCATTGCAGGGACAGAATCAACAACCTCAATGCAAAGGGTGAGGGCTGGGGATGGGGCAGGCTAAGGAGAAAGAAGAGGTCAGACTTAGGAAGGGGCCCCTCCCTTGGCCAATCCTGCCAAAGCACTAGACAGAGCCAGACAGAGGGGCTTTGGGAACCTACCTGCCACAGAAGAAGGGGAAGAGCAGCAAAGGGGCAGCAGAGTTGGAGACTTCTGTTTCCCCAAGGGTTGTCTTTAGCCAGCTGTCTGCTCCACAAGCCTTTCCTGCATCAATCTCCAGATGCATACGCAGGGCATAGTTTCCTCCAGGGCTGAGCTCTTCTGGCTGACTTCAGCATTCCAGGCACTACCCAACTGAGCTGTCCCAAGGGAAAGATGTCCGAGTTCTCATATTCCAGGGACTTCCTACTCCCTGTGCAATGGAGATGGCAAGACACCTGCAGAGGTGAATATGGACCTATAGGTAGAGAGAGACTGAAATCTGGGGGTAACAGAGACTGGAAGAAGGGAAGGGACTAAAGGATAGGGAAAGGGAGGGGGACTAGAGGACCATGAAGAGAGAAGAATACTTGGAGAAGAGGGAGGGATGCCAAGTAAGAAATAAGATGGCAAAGGGAGATGGGGAGATTGAGGCAGAGGAGGGCTTTGGGGTGACACCTACAAAGAGGGATGCTAAGGGAAATTTCTCTAGAATTCACCCCACATCCCCTCAAAGTATTCCCTCCCATAGTCCCTACCCCTGCACTCCCTTATCACCCTCCTTCCTGTTCCAGGTTCCCCAGGCCACTAGGGCCCGTAAGCTCACTCTAGACCTGCATTTCCACTTTATGTTCCCATCAATGGTGCTGCTCACTGCTTTAACATGCAGGTGTCTTTGTCCTGATCAGAGGGTTGGACGTGGTGCAGAACCAATGGGGCACCATGCCCAGGGCTCAGTGCTGCAGGCCCTAACTCTGCCCAACCCTGAAAGGCCTGCCACACCAGATCTGCACCTCTTCTAGGCTCTCTGTGCATCAGGACGAGTTCAGTATCTCTGTCCTACTGTGCTTGGAGCCAAGGGCCTTGCCCAGCTCTCTCCCCCCCAATCAGGGCATGGCAGGGTTCTTGGGTTTCACTCTTAAATCAACAGCTACTTCCAACAGACTGGGGATAATGGCAGTTGAGGGGCTGACGTGGAGGAGGAGAGATCAGAGCTATTTTAAAAAATGGAGCTATGTAAGGAAGAGGCAATAACAACCCTTCCAGCTTTCCTCTCCCTGGAGTCCACCCAATTCACCCCTTATCTCTTCTCTTCTTTTTTTCCAGTTCCTCTTCCCTATCCTGGCCCTCTAAGAAGAGTTTCTTAATAAAAGGATACTATAACATGGATAGGAAAAATTATAAACACCCCCCATTAACTTTTGACTCAAATTTGTCATTTCCTTCAATTAAGAACATAGGTAACAACACATTATTCTGGAAGGGGGTCCCTAGGCTTCAATAAAGGGTAAAAATTCCTGTTCTAGGGACTGTCCTCAACTCTGGTATCTACCCTTGACCCCTTCCAGTCTTCAGCTTCTCCTATGGAATCTACCTATTTTCAGAAGGGAATGAGAAAGACAAAAGCTAGGAGTGAGGAAGCAGGCATCAGAAAGCAATCTCTCACTGTGATGACCCATATGGCTTAGGGCAGCCAACCCATGAGCAGTAGGAGTTGGGGTTAGTGGGTAAAGGGTAATTATGGTAAGGGTAGCAAAGAATAGCCATCATTCTCTCCCTTGTCCTGCCTTCAATGCTAGTCTTCTGGGCTCCCAGTATTCTCCAGATTCCCAAGGGGACCACTCCTGGAGCAGTACTGCTCACAAACATCTTGTCCTCTGAAAGAATCCAGATCCCAAGGCTGCCTCTGACAGCAACCTTCTTCCAGTCTTAGAGGTATCACACCCAAAGTCCTGGGGTGTAGGCCAAGCATACAGTAAGGCCTGGCGCATAATGGGTCAAGTTCCACAGAACCTCAAAGTTAAGTACACAAAGAGAAAGACTGAAAGACAGATGCATCAAGACACTGAAGATCAATGGTGACAGAGAGAAAAAACAAAGAAAAAAACAGCCAGGGAGATAAAGGATGAAGAAGTAGAGATATTGGAAGAAGTGACAATCAGAAACACTCAGACATACACTGCAACTAAGGAAGGGCTAATTCCATCATACCTTCACCCTGGTGTGCCTCTGGGCATTCTCCTCGAAAAATTATTACTTTGCTCTTTCTTTTTGACTTCACCTCTGGCTCACTTCCCACTCCCCACCTTGCAAAAAGGATAATTACTAAAATTTTCTAGCTCTTCCATTCTGAGCCCCCAGCTCCTCAGTCCTTCTCCAATGTCCTCACATCACCCTCCACCAATCTCTCCATCCTTCTCCCCCCATGAGGGTCCAAGTTACACCAGCTCCCTTCCCTCATCTCACCTTCTCACTTGGAAGGGCCCCCTTCCCCCTGCTCCTGAGAATTGTATTTCTGGCCTCTTCTGGTCTGCTTTTAATGGTCTCTCATCCCTCTGTTCATCCATGTCTCTGGTTTGGCTGAGCTAGCAACTTGGAACCAGAAGCTGGTATCTGAGATCAGGAGACTGGGAGCTGGGAGCAGAGCCAGAAAGGCAGAAGGCCATGGGAGGGAGAGAGAAGGAGCAGAGGGGAATGGAGAGGAGGTAAACAGAAATAGAGAGTGGGAAGCTCTGGGGGCAGGAATGGGGTACCAGGAGGAGGAGTTACAAAGAGTGGGAACAGTGGTACTCTTGAAGCTGGAAGCTGGAACTCCTGGGTCCGGAGCATCTTGAGCCAAGGCCTCAGAGTGTTGGCCACAGCCTAGGGATCAGATCTTGTTTCCTCTATCTACCACTCCCTTTATGATATTTCTCATCTTCAAAGTTCACGCCCAGATCTTACATCCCTCCTTCACAATGAAGTTTCAGTTAAAGACCACCCTTGGGCATGATATATTTGCTGTGAACAATCTAACAGAGGCAAAGATTTGCTGCTCTGTTTTGTCATCTTTCCCCTGACTTTCTGTTCTAAATCTCTGGTCTAATCAAGTCCTTCAAGATTTCTTGCCTGGATCATTGGAACACACTCTTGACTAGTTTCCTTTCTTCTAGTTGTCTCCACCCAACCTCCAAAATAATTTTCCTTAGACTCAGATTTGACTGTATCACTTGCCTGCTTAGAAAAGGGGAAAATGGGACTGGGCTCTAAAACAGAGATGACCAACCTGGTTGGTGGTTGGAGTGTGAAGGCCTCAAATATGCCTCACCCCTCTATAATCAGCTGGGTCCTGGGATTTTACCAAACCCTACCTTGAACAACAGATGGACCCAGAGACACCTCTTCTTGGCCACCTGGCATACTTCTCCTCTCTACGATCCATCTCTATTTTCCACCTCTGGCTCAGGGATTGATCGTAAATCAACATTAGCATTACTCCTGTGAACAAGAATGATGCCTTGCATAGAATAGGTTCTCTCTCTCTCTCTCTCTCTCTCTCTCTCTCTCTCTCTCTCTCTCTCTCTTTCTCTCTCTCTCTCTCTATATATATATATATACATATGGGTATATATATACATATATACATTTTTATATATACCCATACATATACATATATATGACATTTCCTATGGTCCTGGTCTAGACCAACCTAGGGAAACAGAAATTGCAGGTAGTCTTTATTGTCCTCCACACTATAGTCTCTGGTCTAGGGCAACAATAGATAGAAGTTGAATATTGTCTGGAAGGGGCCAGGACTCCTGAGATCATTCTTATCACTGTCATGCAGAACTAGCAAAAATGGACATTTCCATGGTCATTAGATTGGACTGTAGCAGGTTCCCCACCCCATGCCTTAGAGGGAATGCAGCCAGATAGTTAATTTGGGTTTGAAGCTCCATGAAAGGGGATACAAATGAAGACTCCAATACTCCATTGGGGGCTGAGTAAGATGAAGGAGGGCTAGTCAGCCAGTCAATAAACATTTTTTAAGCACCTACTGTGTGCCAGCTATGGTAATAAGCCCTGGAGACACGAAGAAAAGCAAAAGACTACTTCTCTCAAGGAGATCACGGTCTAATGCAGGGGACGACAGACCAACAGCTATGTACAAGCAAGATATAAACGGGATTAACTGGAGGTGATCAATAAAGGGAAGACATTAGCATTAAGGGGGAGCAGGAAAGACTTCCTGTAGAAGTAGAATTTTAGCTGGGACTTGAAGGAAGCCAGAGATACCAGGAGGAGGAGGCGAGGAAGGAAAACATTCTAGGCATGGGGGACAGGGAATGAAAATGTCCTGAGTCAGGCAATGGAAGGAGTGTCCTGTTCCAGGAATAGCAAGGAGGTCAGTGTCACTGGCTGGCAGAGTGTTGAGTGAGTGACAGTGTGTAATAAGGTGTAAGAAGACTAGGAGGGGGGCGGGGCAGGCTATGAAGAGCTTTGAATGCTACAGGAGTTTATATTTGGTCCTGGAGGTAATAGGGAGTCATGGTAATTCATTGAGTGGGGAATGGGGTGGGGTGACACAGACATTCCTCTGTTCTACTCTCTACCTTCTCTATCTCACTGAGCAGGGTTGAGTAAAAGTTGAATGTGGCCAAGGCTAGGAAGCAGGAGAGGTTGAAAGACTCCAAGTGGTCAAGAGTTGTCCTCCTTCCAGGGGAGGCAGAACACTTGCTAAAAAGAAAAGAAAAGAAAAAAAAATCTGGCAAACAGCCAGAGAAGAAGCCTGCTTCCAAAGACACCTAAGGAAGCTGATCGAGATAGACAGTCCAATGGGGTTTCTGTAAGAGAACCCACCCCCAATTGGCTCCTCCCCGTAGATTCTGAGAGAGCAACAGATGTGCACCCAGCTGTTGGGAGGCTAGCCAGTTAGAGAACAGCTGGAGGGGGTGGGGAAAGGGAGGAGGCTTGTTTCAGGTTATGGGTAACCACTGGGGAAAGGAAGTCAGTGATCTTCCCCAGGATCTGATGAAACTGAGGCCCAGAGCAGAAGGGAACAGAAATGACTGTCAGACACGGGAAGAACAGAGGCCTGGCTAAGCCAGAAGCATCCCTCTGAGGCTCAGCCTTAGGCTGAGAGCAGAAGGGGGCAACTTCTGGTAACAAGCCCAGTCCACCCACTGGCTTGGGGTCCAGATCCCTCAGTTCCATGCTCAGAGATATCTTTGACTCCAGCCCCTTCAAGTGCTGCTTACTCTCAGTTTTCCCCGAGTTTGATAGGAGGTGGGTTGGAGGAGGTGGGAGAGGCTGGGGGCAGCACAAAGCAGAGTTGCTGGGGTCCTGGCTGATCCAGCGCATCCCCTCGTGTCAGAAGTGAGGTTCTTCCACCCTCTAGTGGACATAATGAAGACAGCACCATCACCTAATCGGGACCATGGCCTAGAACTATAGAATTTATACGGAGAGGAATGTTAGAGATTTATCTTGTCTAATAATCCCCAAAGTGTGTTTTGTGGAAGCATAATGTCCTATATCTATGAATAACTGTCCTGTGAGAACACTCCTATGTAAGTAATCTTTTCCACTCTATGAATAGTGAGCTAGGCATCAGAGAAGTTATAAAGTTTAGATAAGACACAGTCCCTGCCCTCATGGAGTTTACAGCCTAAAAGAATTGATGTAAATTCGCCCAAGCAACCTTCTCATTACTGATTCAGTGTCACAGATGCCTTTAAGAGAATGTCTAATGAATATTCTGGACACTGGAAAAGTATATTCTTTATTATTAATGAATATCTACCATCCCAAGTAGCTCCCCATCACAAAGGCCCATTTTGTGTGTGTGTTGCCCGTGTAGGTTATGTGTACATCCAGACAGGTTTGTCTAAATGTAGATCTCAGAACGGCATGAATAGATATCTCTAGTGTCTCATGTGGAACAACTAGGTGGCAGAGAGGATGGGCTCAAAAGCAGGAAGACATCTTCCTGAGTTCAATTCTGGTCTCAGAGACTTAACTAGCTGTATGACGCTGGGTAAGTCACTTAGCCCTGTTTGCCTCAGTTTCCTCATCTGTAAAATGAGCTGAAGAAGAAAATGGCAAACCACTACAGGATCTTTGCCCCCCCCAAAAAAACCCTAAATGGGGTCACAAAGAGTGGGACCCTACTGAAAAACTACGAATGACAAGCAAAAACAACTAGAGTCTCATTCACTCCTCCACTAGGGAGACTTTAATTCCTGCCTGGAGGGGAGCAGAAGACTGGAATAACCTCAGAGTGATTATCTAAATAGAGTTTTGTCTATCTGTCCCGATAAGTAAGTATCCCTAGTCTATGGGAAATGACTTTTTCTTTGGACAGCTAACTTCACATGACTATCACTGAACTGGAAAGAGTGCTCCTAAGTTACATCTAAAGGTTTGACTCCCTTCCCACCCAAAGCTGCTTATATAAAGACTATCTTTTTTTTGTTCAGTTGTGGTCAACTCTTCATGACCCCCCTTTGGGGTTTTCTTGCAAAGATACTGGAGTGATTTGCCATTTCCTTTTCATTTTATAGATGAGGAAACTGAGGCAGAGTTAAGTGACTTACCCAGGGTCACACAGCTAGTAAGTATCTGAGGCCAGATTTGAATTCAGGAAAATGAGTCTTCCTGATTCCAGGCCCAGTGCTCTATCCATTCTACCACCTAGCTGCCTCTGACTATCATATTAGTGAATAAATCCATTTATCCAAGATGATTACAAACAGAAATCAGAGAAGTCAGACAAATTAGAAAACACCAAATAATACACAAGTGAATGATCTCTCAGATTAAGATCGAAAGAGAAGTCTCACACAAAGGCAAATTCCCCAAAGTCTCTGATGTAAAAAACTGGAGGCCAGAGCCAAGCTTCAAGAACTAGCTCTTCCACATGCCAGCAACTTCCCAAAGTCTTCCTCTTCCTCTAGGAATCTCTCCCTACAGAGAGCCTGGCATCATCAATGTCCTCTCTCAAAGCCAGAAGCCAGAAGAACTCTCCTCTCCCAAACTTTCACCAACTCCACCCATCAAGAAGGCACAGAAATGAGGAATGATTTTCTTCTCCAGTAAGGACAGTCTTAAACAAATGCTAAGCTTGAACCCTGAGATATATTCACACAAAAGTTCTCCTGGTGAGAGAGGTATGATTACAAATCTTGGAATAATTACCACAATCTCTGAAGAATAAAAGTTGTAGGTGACCTCAAAGATCAATGGTGGGAGGAGAGATCAAAATGGGTACATCTAGCTTGTTGCATTTCCAAAGAGGACATAGAAATACATGATGAGATACTCAAAGTATTCAAGTGGATCTTTGATGTATGAAGTCCCTTCAATGATGAAAGTCACAACCCCTGTCCTTCTTTTATGACTTACCCATGCTCTCCCAAAAATTTATCACAAGGGATGACTCAAGGTATTGGGGCACTTTCTTACTTCCTCTTGACATTGTAACAATACCAATAGAATGCTCAATTCTACAAAGACTTCATCTTCATCCTCTGCAACAGATGTTGAGTAGCAAACATTTGCACATCACTCCCCTACTCAGTCAATTACAGTGACTTCCTATTGCTTCAAGGAGCAAATACAAAACACCCTGGCATTGAAAGCCTCTCATAGCCTTCTACCTTTCCAGTCTTCCTACATCTCATTCCCTGGACATATACTCTTTAATCCAATGACACTGGCATCCTGGTTACTCTACAAGTAATACACTCCATCTCTCAGCTCTGGGAATTTTCTCTGACTATGCCCCATGCCTGGAATGTTTTCTTTCTTCCTCTTTGACAACTGTCGACCTTTAGAAAAAGTTTGGTTAAAGGAGACAAACAAATAGTGGTATACAGCTGCAGAATTTATTCCTTATTCCCTTAAGGCTAGCAGTACTTGCGCAAGGAGGCAGGACTAAAGCCCTGACTCCAGAACAAAAGGATGAGAGAGCTTAAGTACATTTTAAGACCATCCCATTTAGGGGTGGTTGAGACACACAAATTTATGATCCCCATAATGGTTTAAACATTGTATGAGAAAGGAATTTCTTAATTGTATAAATGATAAATACAGAAAAACAAGAGAGATGACAAAGTGTCAATTGAAATTATGATCCAGAATATAAGATTAGAAAAAGTTTAGCCAAGTTAATGCCTTGAGTTGAGGGTCTTGTCCTTAAGGGCTATAAAATAGGCCTCTTCAGGTTGACCTAAGTAGGAGGGTTCTCCGAGAGTAAGACGAAGCTGGGTCTGCTTGGAATTTATGATCTCTGGATGCCTGTGTTAAATCCTACTCCCGGCTTTATCTGGTCTTTGGAATGGCTGAGATAGAAAGAGAGCCTTTTTTGTAAAATGAGGCATAGCAGCCTGTTTGATTAATTCAAACTTTGACCAAAATATGATATTAAATGATTATCACTACCAATCTTTCCTGACTTCCTTTAAGTTCTAACTAAAATCCCACCTTGTACAGGAAGCTTTCCCCAACCCCTTACAATTCTGATGCTTTCCCTCTATTATTTTCTATTTATCCCACATATAACTTGTTTTGTATATATTTGTTAGGATGTTGTCTCCCCTTATTAGATTATAAGCTCCTTGAGGACAGAGACAGTCTTCTGCTTCTTTTCTTATTCCCAGAATTTAGCACAATGCTTGGCACATAATAGGTATTTAATAAATGTTTATCGATCAGTTGTTGTACTAGGAGGTTGATAAGGAGCCCCTATGATTAATCTGAATCTCCCCTCTCCCTTGCACTAGATGAGATTATAGGGTTTGAACATTTGTCAAAAAGTGGAATACCTTTCATATGCACTACCCTTAACTTTTACTGGGATAACACACCAAATTCCTCTTATTGGTATCTAGTGATTGGGGCTACCTCCTGTTAACTGGTTACTGAAAGTCAAGGGGATGAACTCCTGTCTAAGGAATGTTCTGCCAACCAAGGTTTCTAACAGTGAGTTCTGGAAAGGATTGGCCTCTTTTGGACCTTCCTTCCTTGTAATACACCCTCTCTCCTTTAGAAGAGGCAGTTTGGTATAATGAAAAGACTGTTGAACTTAGTCATAAGACTTAGATCAAATCCTAGCTCTGTGTAATTCATTAAGCTCTTTTGATCTCAGTTTCCTCATCTATAAAATGAGGAAGAATTGAGCTAAATAGCCTCTAAAATCTCTTCCAATTCAAGTTCTATGACCGTATTACCCTTTGGATTTCTAGCAAGGGAGGATGGGGAGGGGACAACCCTAATCCCCAGAAGTAATAATGATATGTTGCAGAAACTCATGGTAGTTCAAGAATTGCTTGCTCAGGCAGGCCTAAGATTGGAAGTTCTTGGGCCTTGAGTTCTGGAATGCCTTCCCTTTACCTGTTTCCTGTTCTGGGAACAGTTCAACTGACTAGCTGTGGTAAGAATTTTCCAGGTCCTTGCTAGCAACTGCATGAATAAGTCTGTGTACAAGTTACAAACAGACTGCAGTTTATCTACTCAAGAGTGTGACACACCACATCAGTAGAGATGGACATATGTCTCCCACATTTTCATAGCTATAGTCTGTCTTCCTGAGCTACATGACCCAGAGTTTGGGTAAGATCAGGCAGTGTCATGTAGGCAGACTTACGAAACAGTTTTGGGTAAGATAAGGTAGGTCATGGGAGATAGTATATTTTAACCAAAAGGGGAAAATGTGCTTAAATGTTCTTTAGTGTAGCCATTTACACTGAATCAATGAATATAGCACCTTCTTTGTCAGTTAGTTAACATTCGTTAAGCTGCTACCACATGCTTTATTAGATAGGGTAAAGGGGAAAGAGATGAGTTCCTGGAACTGTTCAAAGTCCTATAAGTTTGGGGTTTTGTTTTGTTGTAACTGTAAAGTGATTGGGGGAAGGGAGGTACTGAAAGAGACATTCAGTATTTTTATGTAATAACAGCAAATGTAGCACAAAATAAAGTCAGTTATGTTCTTCCAAAAATCCACTTTTGGCATAGCAATACTGAGAAATGTATTATCCCACCCTCATCAACTACTTTGTTCTTTGAGAGTACCTGAGTTCAGGATTTGGGCTTTCAGAGATCAGAAGGAGAAGATTTCTATAAAAGCATGTTTTTAAGAGGAAAATGCCATGAGGAGGACTCTCCACCTGAAGAATTGAAGCCCTGCCATGATTGGCTGGGAGATCTGGACCTTACCAATCCTCTGTGGTAATTGTTTCGAGTTTCCTGGACAATCCAGGTGTAAAAGGTGTGACACTTGATCATTCCTTTGTTTGGGGCTAATCTGGCTTCTGAAAAAAGCAGTTGCTAAATTAAATCCGTTTCACTTTTCATCCCGCTGAGTATGCTTTGCCACAAGGTTCTAAGAGAAGCAGTTGCTGAGTTTTCTGTTCAGAATTCTGTTTTGAGGCAGCAGTTGCTCATTTGAAACATGACAAGCTGGAACCTATGGAGAACACAAGCTACTTTAGGGATTTTCATCTGAAGAATAAAAGTGCTAGAAATTTTTAAAATTAACAACAGTTTTGTGATTCTAGTACAAATGTAATTTACCTGATTTATTAACAGAAGATGAGACTTTGCTTACTAACTATACACTAAGGTGGGGTCTTTTGTAGAGAGAGCCTAGCAGCTGAACCAATAAAAGTTAGATTTAAGTACTATGTGAAAAAGAGAAGGGGTGTCTAGGTGTCAAAGTGAATAGAGCACCAGCCCTGGAGTCAAGAGGACCTGAGTTCAAATCCAGCCTCAGACACTTAACACAAAAACTAGCCCTGTGAACTTGGGCCAGTCACTTAACTCCAGCTGCCTTCCAAAAAAAAAAGAGATCCTAACTGTGCAGTTAGGTTAACTGTCAGGTTAACTCTCACTCATTAGCAGCACCTCCCCCCCACCTTTTCTTTTCTTTTTTTTTGCAATGAGCCTGGAACACGCCCTATTGCTACCTGTTGCTGAGAGGAACAAGAATAAAGTGTAAAGAAAATCTATTCTATTTTCTTTGATAGTTGTTGACCAACAGAGATGATATTTCTCTGCATTGCCCTTTGTTGTTGCTGAGAGATGGAATCCTACAAAGGGGCAGAGTTGGAGAAACTTTGCCAACTTTGGAATAAATATTGTTGCTTTTTCTCCAAAGAGCATAACATTACCTCAGCTGAAGTTATCATCTAAGCCTAAAACTGTCAGAGACAGATACTAGAGTTGCTGGGAATAAAAAAGTCCAACTGAGCAGAGGTACAATTTGGAAACAGAATCAGAGAAATCACCCTGTGGATTAAATAGTATGGCTGAGATATCATTCCCCTTGGGGTATTAGTCAAGCACATGATGGACCAGCTCAGCTTAGCAACAGAAGCAATATAGAAGTTATGATCATCAAGGAAGTTTTATGGACTATTCCTGAGACAGAAAAAGGGCACCAAAATTTACATTTTCAAAGTTATAAGTTGCCCTGACCACATTACTACCCTGGGATATTAAGTGCTTACCTAATCTCCCGGTAGATACTGTGTGCATTAATGGAAGCATGTAATTGAGGTTTATGGGTGCAATGTTGTGTAAATACTATGTGTTTGCTTTGCATTTTTAATAAATTTGGTTAATGTTAACTGAGCATTAGTGGCTGATTTATTCATGGGAAATATACCTGTAAGGACTCACAAGCTATAATGGAAATAAGTAAGCCATGAGGATTAACCCCAGGATAGTAAAAGTTAGAATAATAACCAGATGGTTGTTCTTTTGGGAAGTCATTTTAGGTCAGCAATCCAGTCCTGGCCTAAGGAAAGAGAAAGCCTAGAGACTAATTCAATAGTAGCACAAAAGACCTTTACCTTCCAGAGGGAGTGTAATGAGTATAAAAGGCTATTGAATGTTTTATGTTTCCTACATTTTGCCATGCCTTTTAAAATATATATATATATTTTCTGAAGCGAAGGAAATCTAAACAATCAGAAAACTGCCATACCTGATACTCATATAATATAGCAAATGCCTTTGTTACTCATATTTAGGGAGACCCTAGACATGATCCATACTAAAGCTTGGTTTTAGAGATTTTCTTGAGTTTAGTCCAGGGTAGAGGCAGACTTAGAGAGCCTATCCCCTTTGGGGTCAGGTCCTCCAAGATGAATTCAGGAGCCGGGGTCAACTTTGGGGAACCCTAGACAACAAAGCACACTAGTCCTCTTATAAAAAAGAAGAAAATTTATGATGAGCATTTCAATAGAAGATGACAAAATATCCCACTGAAACAATGGTTTTGTTGCCTTTGACTCCATGATTAAACCAGGACTGTCAACAACTTTATTTGCCTCTCCAAGGAGAATTGTGAACCATCCTTCCAGTTCATTTTGTTTTGTCTTGTTTTATTTTGTTATAAGGTTGACTCTGAGGTTACTTCAGAACCAGAGCCCCTAAATAATGCCCCCAAAAGATTCTGACCTCTTTTTCTGGGACTAGACATCAAGCCTAGGTTAACATAAACAACTCTATTTTTTATTTAATATAACCACTCCTGAGAGTTTTTTATTAAATGTAGCCAGATATGACTAAAGTTAGCCTGCCAATCTTAGCATAGAACTAACATATGATTCAATATGCATTGAAATAATGTAATATTGTTGGAAATCACATCACTCTGTATTAGTCTGGCTGGGTTTGCCAATCAATCCCAAGTTGGACAACCACCCAAATTCTAACTACACTGAATAAATGAAAAGCCAATGAACCAATGAATTTGTACTTCCTACCCTAGATGCATGGACAAATAAGGACATTGCCCAAGCATGTCCCACTGACCTCCCTAACCCCTGGACATTGCCATCTGTCCCAGAACTGGGAAAGGAGCCCCTTAGGTTCTTGAAATTGTTTGCAGTGGGAATATGCTCGTGGCAAGACTGGTACAAGAGGAGGAATCAAATGACAGTCCAGTTCAGGTATCTCTGGTTGTAAAGTTATTTCACTAATTCTGAAAAAATGTGTCCTGAACACCCTAAGAATGTTAAGATTGATACAATTTATAAGAAATGAGGAGAAGACAGACTTCATAATAACCTGGAGAGACTTATATAAACTGATGCTGAGTGAGGAGAGCAGAAACAGAAGAACTTTGTATACAATTACAGATACATAGTAGGTGTGATGACTAACTTTGATAGAGTGGGCTCCTCTCAGCAATGCAAGGTTATAAGACAACTCCAAAGACTCATGATGGAAAGGGATATCCACATCCAGAGAAAGAACTAGAGAGTCTGAATGCAGAGTGAAGCAAACTAGTTGGTCTCTTTCTTTTTCTTGTTTTGTTTCCTCTTTCCCATTGTCCATTCCATTGGTTATAATCCTTCTTTACAATCTGACTAATGTTTAATGTGAAGGTATTTGTAAATTCTGTATTTAACTGCATGCCACCATGGGGTGGGGAGGGGGAGAAAATCTGAAACTCAAGGGATTGTGGAACTGAGTGTTGTAAACTAAAAGTAAATAAACAAATTAATTAAAAACAAATAAATGGCATAGTGCACAAATAGATCTTTTAAACTAAAATATTTTGGTGTTTACCAAATTAAATGTCTGTGTTTGATTTATCCAAGAATGGACTTGACAACAGTTGTATAAATGAATCTCTAATCATAAACTTCAGAACCTTAATGGAACATTCACTTTCCATTTGAAACAGTGGATAGAGATTGTTATAATACAGTTTTAAAAGACTGGAAATAAAGTAATTTAAGATGTGTGAAAAAAAATTTGTTGTTTAGTCATGTCTGCCTCTTTATGACCCCATTTTCTTAGCAGAGATACTGGAGTGGTTTTCCATTTCCTTCTCCGGCTCATTTTCCAGATGAGGAACCAAGTTAAACAGAGTTAAGTGACTTGCCCAAGGTCACAGAGCTAGTAAGTGTCTCAGACCAGATTTGAACTCACGTAGTCTTCCTGACTCCAGGTCTGGCACTCTATTAACTACACCACCTAGTTACCTATTAAAAAAAAAGACAGTGGAGAAATGATAAAAATATTTATGGAACTGAAATACAAAACATAATATCATAGTACATATTTATATGAAGTTTCCTGTTCTGAAAAAGTCACTGTAGTTTTAAAAGGAAAAGATGAAGCAAAGGAATATCTTATTTCTATCCAAAAGTCTACTTTGCATGTTTCTTTAGCCCAGTGATGTCAAACTCAAATAGAAAGAATCCCTGGAGCAGCATATTGGCTCAGAAAATTAAAAATTTTTTTTAAAAAAGATTGATACACTTTAGTTCCATTAGTAGTATGTTCAATTTTTGGTCAGTGACCAAGTCTAACCCTTTTACAAGCTACTCTTTCCAGGAACATAAGACTCTCTAGATTACATCTTCAGAAATGAATTCAGAAATCAAAAGTCCAATGACTATGACCCTGATTGACGAACATTTAATTTACCTCATCTTGCTTAGTCTCAGGTTCATAGTTGTACTTCCTGGCCATCTCCAATTTTACCTCTGAAAATAGTAATCAATTTAACGCTACTGTTCTTGGTAAGTATGTATTAATCAATTACCCAATGTGCTTTACAAACATTATCTCATTTGAGCTTCTTAGAAATTCTGAGAGATAGGTACTGATACCCATTTCACAATTGAGGAAATTGAGGCAGATAGAGATTAAATGACTTGTCCAGGACTGTCCAGCTAGTATATCTCTGACGCTGCATTTGAACTTAAGTCTTCCAGGTCCAGTGCTCTAGCCATTGCTACATCTAGCTGCTTCAAGGACTCCAAACCATTTACTCTGATTTCCCTATCCATAATGTTCCTAACTGGCCACTGTTTCCCTATAGGTATGGTCTTTCCTTATTAGAATGTAAGCTTTTTGGGGATAGCTAGGTGGCGTAGTTGAATAGAGCACTAGTCCTGGAGTCTGGAGGACCTGAGTTCAAATATGACCTTAGACACTTGACACTTAACTAGCTGTGACCTTGGGCAAGTCACTTAACCCCAGTTGCCTTGCCTTCCCCCCTCCAAAAACAAAAACAGGAGAATGTAAGTTTTTTGAGCACAATGCACTTCCTTGTATAGAAGCACGTAGGTTCCACAGTGAGTAGGGATTTGGTCTGGAGTAAAGAAGACCTAATTTCAAATCCAGAATCAGTCATTACTAGCTGGGTTACCCCTGAACAAGTCTGTTTGTCTCAGTTTCCCTAACTGTAAAATGGGGAAAATAATAGCAACTATTCCTCAAGGTTGTTGTGAAGATCAAATGAGATAACATTTGTAAAGTGCCTGGCACATAGTAGGTGCTATGTAAATACTTATTCCCTTTCATTCTTCTTCCCTTCCTCTTTGTATTTGAATCCCCAGCCTTCAACAAAATGCTTGGCACATAATAAGCACTCAATGAATGCTTTTTCATTCATTTATTCATTCAAAAATTCACAAAAGAAAATTTCTCATATCTTCTGGAACTAGACAGCAAAGTAAAAATAAAAGGAATCCACAAATCATTTCCTAAAAGAAACCTCAAGCAGAAGACACTCAGGGATGACATAACTTCTAGGTTAACAGGGGAAAAAATATTTCAAGCATCCAGAAAGAAAGAGTTCAAGTACCAAGGAATCACAGTCAGGATCCCACAAGGCAATTCTATAATTAATAAAGAACAGAAAATCTTGGGATACAATATGCCAAAAGGAAAAAAAAAAAGGCTTACAACCAAGAACAATGCCTTGAAAAACCAAGTATAATCCAATGGGGGGGGGGGGGAATAGATCTTTAATAGAAGAGAAATTTTAATAAAGAGATAAAAGCAGAAGAATCTTCCCTCTCCTTTTTAAATAGTATTTTTCCCCAATTACATGTCAAGACAATTTTTAGCATTCATTTTTACAAGACTTCAAGTTTCAAATTTTTCCCTCCTTCCCTCCTCCCCTTTCCTCTTCCAAAAATGGTAGGCAATTTGATATAGGTTATACATGTGCTATTATGTAAAACATATTTTCACATTAGTCACAGTTGTGAAAGAAACAGATCAAAAGGGGAAAAATCATGAAAAGGAATAAAGTAAGTGAAAAAAAGTATGCTTCAATCTGCATTCAGAAATCCATCAGTTTTTTATCTGGATGTAGATAGCATTTTCCTTTGTGAGCCCTCTGTACTTGTCTTGGATCATTATGTTGCTGAGAAGAATTGAATCATTCATAGATGGTCATTATACAATGTTTTTGATATTGTGTGTTTTCCTGGTTCTGCTCATTTTATTTTGCATCGGTTCATACAAGTCTTTCGAGGTTTTTCTGAAATCTGCCTGTTCATCATTTCTTATAGCATAATAGTACCCCATTACATTCATATATCACAGCTTGTTCAGCCATTCCCCAATTGATGGGCATCTCCTCAATTTCCAATATTTTGCCATCATAAAAAGGGCTGCTTTAAATATTTTTGCATGTGTAGGTCCTTTTCCCTTTTTCTATGATTTCTTTGGGATATAGACCTAGTAGCGGTATTGCTGGATCAAAGGGTATGCACAGTTTGGTTGCCCTTTGGGTATTGGGTAGAATCTTTGAAAGGAGATCAGAGAAAACTAGAAAGGTAAATACATTTCAGCATTTGGAAAACACCAAAATGGAAGAAGTACTTACATTCTAGGAGGAGAAAAATGTCCCTTTAGAATACTTGCTGTTGTTGTTCATCCTTCTTCTTGAAGAGGACCAATGGCATCAGGAGGATGATGTCTTTCTTGACTTAAATCCAAGTGAATTGGATTTAAGTGAGGCAGGGCTATGCAAAGTGATCGGCCTCATTCTCTTCCCCAGAGTCATTCAGAGTCCAGTAGCAAGACATAGGCCAAGACAATTGATAATGGCCCCCAATGCCGGGAGACCCTGGTCTTTTTTTCCTTTAGAATCCTACTTAAAGGTTCCAGAGGGAGTATACCTTTGTGAGAGTACTTAAGAAGCCCCCATTGATTGTACTTACAATCTGTCCTTGGCTCCCAACATAGACACAGCTGTCAGCTAACATGAGAATGCCTCTAGGACACTGATGAGAAAGTGGGAAATCCAAAACCCTACACCTTTCTAAATCTTGAAAGATGCTCCTCCAGCCAAGGGTAGATAGAAAGTGACCTAGGCTGAGGTCAAAGCCACGTTCTCTCCTTCCCTACCCCAAATGGTTCCTCTTTAGGCATTTCATTGGAGTCACCCAATCAAAATTCTGCTAACTGTTATCTACTGACCTCCATGACATTTTCCTTTCTTTACTTTCTTAATGAGTTCTGGTGCCTGGCTCACTGTCTTTCTAAACCAACTCTTGTTCTCCTACAAAGGAACTTCAGCATACATATAGGCTCAAATACCCGAATTTCCCAGTTCCTCAACTTACTAATTTCCCATGACCTTTACTCATGGCTTTTGGTAAAAGAGTAATGCTATAAGGGGAAGGGTTGTCCATAGGACTTTCCCTCCCAAAAGATCATAAAGCCCCCAAGAAAACGATCTGGAGAATACCTATGTCATTCACAGGTGATCATTGAACAATATTGCTGTTACTGTGTATAACTTTCTCCTGGTTCTGTTCACTTCACTTCATATCAATTCATTTTTGTTTATGCCTTCTACTATATACAGTTCTTTGCAGAACATGTTAGTGCATATCAGAGACATCATATACCTTTTGCTGAACTGAACAGTGAGGTTGATGTTCTTATGAGAACAGCAGAGACTGGGGACTGAGCCAATCATTAATCTGGACATGGCGATTATGATGCTATGTTTTAGTAGGTATGAGACCATATGATTCCCTTAACTAAGGAAGAAGCAACCATTTCAATTTAATGATGCTTTTTGGTGCCAATCCAAAGCATCCACCTTCAAAAGTTCATCATGGTATAATGTTATGCGGTTCTAGACCAGCTTCTCATCAGCAAATTGATTATATTGGCCCTTTTCTTTTATCTCAGTGTAAGAGGTTTGCCTTCACTGCAGCTGATAATTCAGAATGAAATACTAGTTAAGCCACCATTGATGGCCACAGAGAACACATCTTTCTTCCTTTTGGGGCCTCCTCTACCATCACCTCTGGGCACCCATTTAATCATGAAGAAGTTTGGAGATTGGGCCCATTGTCATTATGCTCTTTCGGTTTATCATCTTTAGTATCATGAGGCAGCTAGTATCATGGAAACCTGGATTAAAATAATAGCTTTGTCCCTTGATGATCAAGGTTGGATGTATCACTTCCAAGAAAACATTTCTTTGATAGTGTCGGCCTTTAAAAAGTTTGGTTAAAGGAAACAGACAAATAATAATATAAAATTACAACATTTATTCCCCTAAAGCTAGCAGACTTGTACAAGGAGTCCAGGAGCTGAGTCCTGACTGACGAACAAAAGGAGGAGAGAGCATAAGTACATTTTAGGACCATCCCAATACAGGGTGGCTGAGTCACACAAATTTATGATCCCCATAAATGTTTAATCATTGTATGAGAAAGGAATTTTCTTAATTGAATAAATGGTAAATACAATAAAACAAGAGAGTTGACAATGTGTCAATTGAAATTATCATTCAGAATATCTGTATTTTCTTTACTATTAGCATTCCATAACATGGTATATGTCCAGAAAATATTAAGATAAGAAAAGCCCCCCCCCCGCAATTGATAAATGGTCAAAGGATATAAACAGGCAGTTCTAAAAAGATGAATTTAAAGATATCTATAAGCATACGAAAAAAATGTTCTAAATCACTAGTGATTAGAGAAATGCAAATCAAAACAACTCTGAAGTGCTACATCTCACTGGCCAGATTGGCTAAAATGACCAAGCAGGAAAATGATAAATGCTGGAGAGGATGTGGAAAAATTGGAACACTAATGCATTGTTGATGGAGTTGTGAATTGATCCAACCATTCTGGAGAGCAATCTAGAACTATGCCCAAAGGGCTATAAATAACTGCAGACCCTTTGACCCAGAAATATCACTTCTAGGGTTATATCACAAAGAAATCAGAGAAGTGGCAGGAGGACCCATATGTACAAAAATATTTATAGCAGCTCTTTTTGTGGTGGCAAAGAATTGGAAATCAAGGAGATGCCCATTAATTGGGGAATGGCTGAGCAAGTTGTGGTATATGAATATAATGGAATACTACTGTGCTATAAGAAATGAGGAACAGACGAACTTCATAATAAACTGGAGAGACTTATATAAACTGATGCTGAGCGAGAAGAGCGGAACCAGGAGAAATCTCTACACAATCACAGACACAACATATGTGTGACTATTAACTTCAATAGGCTGGGCTCCTCTCAGCAATGTAAGTTTATAAGAGAACTCCAAAAGACTCATGATGGAAAGAGATACTCACATCCAGAGAAAGAGATGCAGAGTCTGAATGCAGATTGAAACAAAGTACTTGCTCTCTTTCTTTTTCTTGTTTTGTTTTGTTTCCTCTTTCCCACTGATCGAATTTCCATCAGTTATAATCCTTCTTTACAACCTGACTAATGATTAATGTGAAGATACTTATAGATACCATATTCGAGTGCATGCCGACATGGGGCGGGTGGCGGGGGGGAGGACAAGGGAAGGGGAGGGAGATGGAGAAAATTTGAAACTCAAGGGACTGTGGAACTGAATGTTGTAAAGTAAAAATAAATTAATTTAAAGAAAAAGATGTATAGAGATGAAAAAAAAAGAAAGAAAAAGTCCCATTACTCAAGTTAATGCCTCAAGTTGAGGGTCTCATCCTTAAGGGCCATAAAGTAGGCCTTTTTCTGCTTTGTTGACATGAGGAGAGGCATTCTCCAAGCTCACTCAGAGACCAAGATAAAGCTGGGTCTGTTTGAAATTTATGATCTCTGGATGCCTGTTTTAAATCCTACTCCCAGCCTTATCTGGTCTCTGGGTTTGCTGACACAGAAAAAGAGCCTTTTTAAAACAAGGCAAAGCAGTCTGATTAATTCAGACTTTGGCCAAAATATGATATTTAATGATTATCACTAGTTTAGTGTGACACCAAGAAGGGGAAGAGTACTCTGGTCCAGTGGTTTCTTAGATTTGACCTTCAGGAGACTCACCTGATGAGGGCAGATTACTTTCAGACATCGTCCCAGTTAAACCCTCTCTAACCCTTCTTTATTTCACTTTCTGTGTAGAGTTGCTGAGGCTTTGAGGTATTTTCCCCCTTAGTGTTCTATACAGCCTAGGGAAATGGTTCAGATCCCCCTTAATTGGCAGGTTTCCTTCTGCCCAGGCTGATTCTGACAACTCCTTCCTAAGAAGGGCTTTCAAGATTAATGGGTGGAATTATTGGGAGGCGCTTTGCTTTGCAAAGCTATGGAGAAGGTAAAATTGTCTTTTTATAATTATAGGGAACAGAAATTCTCCTGGAAGAAATAGACTCCCCTGATGTGGTGGCCTTCATGGATCCTGCGATGAAAGTGAAGGGGAAACAATCCAACCCCAGAGAAGAAGTGGGCAGCTTCTCAGTAGAGACCTCTAAATGGGTCAAAATGTGATACCATCCTCCCATGGGGCTCCTGTGGAGGAGAAGGTTTTAACTGGTGGATGGGGGGATACTGACTGAGTAGAGGTATGGTGTAATTCTTGGTATTAATCCAGGCTTTGCCTTGCTACAGATAACCAGAGCTGTAATGGGGATTGGGGACTACTAGAAGGGTCCTCATCTAGTCTGTGAAACTGGTACTGCGCTGGGCCATCATGGTTTAATTTAGTTTAGTTTTTAAAATCAGATCTACTCTGAATTATCCCTGACAATACCCCTGGTATTTGATAATTATGATAATCATTAAATATCACTTTTTTAGATGTCGACAGTTTATGGTGCTGTGACATCAGATTGGTTCTGTTGGATGGGATACTGAACAGTACCTCACTTCATCAAAGTTAATGATTCAGGTGCCTCAAGATTCATTCTTCCTGGAATCTTGACCTTGATGGAGTCATGTAAGTTCCCATCTCCAGCTTCCAAAGTTCTCCCACAGGTTTGGTTGAAATCCCAATTCCCTTAAGCTAGCTCTGGGACCAGGGACCCCTTTGTATAAAATCAGATCCCCTCTTTGAGATCGAAATTTAGATCTGAGGATCTCTCTGTATTAACAAGTTGCCAACGCTAGTGTAAGGATAACCCCAAATTATGTTGGCCAAGATGGGGCTCTTCTGACCTGTCAAAGTTACTTTATCTTAAAATCAAATTAAGTTGGGGTGGCTAGGTGGTGTAGTGAATCCACAGGCCCTGGAGTCAGGAGGACCTGAGTTCAAATCTGGCCTCAGACACTTAACACAAAAACTGGCCATGTGACCTTGGGTAAGTCGCTTAACCCCAATTGCCCTACTTTCTCCCCTCCAAAAAAAAAAAAAAGCAAATTAAGTTTAAGGCCTCACAGGAGAGGGAATGTTTTCATTTTTGAAGGCAGAGCAAGAATAAAAGGCGGCAGCAGCTTTTTCCTTTAAAGTTTACAAACCTTGGATTCAGCACCAACCCCAGTATTACTTGAATAACAATAGCCCAAGTCCACTCTTTTTGCCTCCAACCTCTGCTCCCCCCTACCCTATTCCTTACTTCTCTGATCTTGGGATGGGGAGCTGTGCTGTGCCACTTCTCTTTACCTGCTCTGATTTCCTCCTTCCCTACCCCCACTCTACTCCTCATCTACTCCCTCCCTCCTTTCCACTGGAAGTTCTGAGGTGAGCAACCTGTTCTACCTCTCCTGTTGCCTCCCCAACCTTTCCTTTCCCTAAAGTGGGGAATGAGCAAAGCCCTCAGACCATAGCTATTGAGGAGGAATCTGAGGTATTCCATGCTAACTCTGGCTTAGCCCATGGCTGGAAAGGAGGGAGCCAGACCCAGATCCTTTCCTACTCTTTCAATAACCTCCAACCTTCCCTATCATGGAATAACAAACTCATCCCGTCAAGCCCACACCCCACTCCTGATTTGGCTAAGGGCTACAAGCCTGGTATTTGCCACTAATGCAAAAAACCAGGACATTGGAAGGCAGAATGTAGGACATGGCTTAGGGTTCTAGAATATTGGAAAAACAAGGGGCACCAGGGCCACACCCAACGACCTTAGAGATGCTCCAAGCAAAAAGTTGCAGGATTTAACCTTCTTCTTTTCATCTTTAAATGTGGACTTTGTATTTGTACTGTCAGTTTGTCTGTCAATGTGTGTCTTTGTGTATCATGTGTGTTGTGAATGAGTCTGTTATCTTGCAAGTCTGAACTACACACAGTCAAAGATTTCTAAAGGCTGCAGTCAGGGAAACAAACAAATCTGTGAAACTCTTTTCCTTGTAGTTTCTGGTCTGGCCAACCTGGAATTACAATGAAAAGTTAGGTATAGCTAAAAACATTTTAGCAGATTCTGAGAATTAATCGTTAAGAAGTTGGAAATTGATTGTATTGGGATTGATTACTGGAGAAACGGTAGTATTAAAACACCCAGGCACACAGCATTCCCCACTTCCTCCCCAGGGGTTAAGAGAGTATCTCAGCATGGGGATCTTTCTTTAACAACCAGAAGTTTTTGTTAACTCCTCTCATCCCAGATCGGATAAGAGAAGAGAATGCAGGAGAATTGTAGGGATAGTACTCACAGATTGACAGTAGCCCTAACAGTCTGTACCTTAGGGCCCACCATCCTAGGCAAGGTTTGGAAATGTCACCCAGGCCATGTACATTCTGCCCACCCCAGCTCAGTAGCTGCAAATAGCCCCAGGCCCTGTACATTTTTCAGTTGTGGGAAAGGGAGAGGTGGAAGGATCAGGCCTATGGGGAACATTCCCTAAGCCCTGCCTCCAAAAAAAATCACTGGGAAGACAGCCTCTGCTCCAGGTAAACTCTACACTACTCTGTTCCAGTTGCAAAAATGTATTTTATCTCTTTGATTTGTTTTCTGAATTTGTAAAGGGAAAAATAATAGTGTTATGGGATTAAAATGGTATAATGATTATAAAATGTTTAATATAATGACTGGCATGTGTTGGATACAGTATTATTATCTCTTTAACTTTGAAGTGGTTTTTGAATGCCGGGAGTGATAAAATCAATTATTTTATAAGTAATTTGATGTCATTTGAAATTCATTGTTATGTTGTTGCCATATTTCTAAAATTGTATTGTGTTTCTAAAAGTCTGCTTAGCTAGTGAAATTTGAAGGAAAAAAAATTTTTTGAAGTAGGAAAGGTGTTACAGCAATTTTTAAAATCTGGATTGTGTTGCATGTGAATTGGGTTTTTGTGTTATAAAATATGGTAATTTAAAGCTTTTATATTTGGGTTACAAACAGGTAGTTGTTAACCAAGCTATCTGGGGTTATTGCATAAACCAAGTATTTACAAAAGTATGCTTGTGAAAAGTAATTATTGGTAAGTATGTGAAGAAAAGACCCTGTGAATCCTCTTGTATTGAAGTTCTGTAAAACCTAAAATTGCTCATGTGTATGGAAAGAAAGGGTTAGGTGTCCCTAGAAACCATTTGTATGAGCAAAGTCATCAGACCAGGGAAAGGAACTTGTTTTTGATATTTAGTTTCTAAACAATGAACCTGGCTTGCTGGGAAGTTGCAAGTCTATGTGAAATAAGTAGAAGGTATTTCTAACAAGTGGCTTTTACAGCAGGACAAGTTTAAATTTGAGAAGGAAAGGTGCTAAATGGAATCCCTTTCATATGAGAAACCTAGCAAATCTTTATTGCTTATTGCAGCTCCATAAGAATAAAATCTAGCTCTAAACTGTGATTGGTGAAATTTGCTGTTTAAAGTAAAAGGTATTTGGAACCATAATTAATTTTGAGTTTGAATTTGGGTATAGTTGTCTGCATTAAATCAGTATCTGAGAGAAATGCCACAAGCTACTCAGAGGGAAGGTGATCCTGTGCTGTTAACAGGTAAGAGTTTGCATTTGGAAAAAGCTGAAGGGACAATCTTATCTTCTATCTGGGATGGAATACATCCTGGTTCAGTTTCCCCTAGGTGTTCCTTTGAAAAGGGAATGTCTTCACTTGAATATTCCCGGATGAGGTGGAACAGATACTGCATGGGTGAAGAACTGACTTTATCTGAATTTAAACAGAGTCAAGGATGTTTTATCTGTCATATTTGGTATGTCACATGTCCCTGCTTTTTTTTTTCCTTCTAGAGCAAATTTCTATGATCAGAGAAAGTAGTCAGTAAAAGATATGAGCTCTTCTGTGTTACCTTACTGGGAAATCTAATATTATTTTTCATCTAGAATTAGAACTAAGGAATTTTGTGATCTAGGAATTCTGTATAGTACCTTCAAGGACACTAATTTAGTTAATGAATTCCAATTTTAAAGGTTTATTTTCGCTTTAAGGAAAAAGATAATTTTTGAAGGTCTACTATGTTAGTAATAGAATAATAACTTATGAACTATCTTGTTTAAGTATTTTAGGAAGGCAGAAAGATTTGTAACTTGATTTTCCTCTAAAAACTATATACAGATATATAAGATCGGCCTCCAAAATTTTCTATCATGGAAATTCAAACTTTAAGCATGTTTAATAATAAGATCTCATGTTTGGATTTTTGCACAAAAATTGTATTAGATAGTAGAAAAAGTGAAATTATTTCTTCTTTATTAAAGCATCTGCATGATGATTTTAAAAGGTGGATGAACTCATTTTTGGATAGTTCTTCACATTTTAAAGGATTCCTATACCAGCTACAGGATTTAGGTAAGGATGAAAATAACAAATAATAAATAAACTGAAAATTCTCTGAGGTTTCAAATATGTGGAAACAAATTTAAGTGATATTACTAATTTATATTAAGTCAGAATTATCTGGGAACCCCTAGATCTGAACCAGAAAAGCAGAACTTCCTTTTTTTAATTATATAACTACACGAGGCATCTGGGATTCAAAAGTACTGTTTAAATGGATATTGGGAATAGGTCACTGGAATAAAAGGAATTTGATGTTAATTAACATTGGTGATAATGATTCTGTTAATTTGTATGGTTCATGTGTAAGTTTTCTTGGTTATCTTGATGACATGTAATCTCCCTTCCGAAAACTAGTATATCATAAGACACCTAAGTAGTTTGACCTGTTTCTGAGTTAATGTAATTATGCAATTTTGTAAACTGTAAGGAAGACTTTATCATATTATTTGAGCCTAGCCCTATGTGGCTAGAAAACTGAACCATTTGTTATACTGTTTGTGCCTAGCTTTGCATGGCTAGGAAACTGAACTGTTCCTATGTGCCTCTACTATCAAATCATATGTTTCTGGGAGCCCCTGTCAGGTCTGTGTATCAGCAATGCCATATTCACAATGCCTATAGAGATTACAAATAT
>NW_027187349.1:17370756-17431666 GCF_028583685.1 Petaurus breviceps papuanus
CGCCAACTGCCAACCACAGGACCGTTAGCTCGGCTTTTTTTTTTTTTCTTGCTCTGCTATGTCAGCACGTCCATGGGGCATGGGAGATCTTTAAATCCCATAACCCTTACAGTCTGTCTGACTACTCCAGCTTGTGGATATGGAGTGGTCATCTGAGCCAAGGAATTTGAAAAAGATGACATCAGATGCAGACAGCTTTCCCAAGAATCCGTACCAGGCCTGCACAAGAACTGCTCCCTCTCTGGAGTCCCCTTGCATTGGTTTTTTATATATTTTTTACAGCTTTAACTTATTTTTCTGTATTCCCATTGTGCTACCTTGATTCTCTTTGCAGCCTGCTCCTTTTGCTTATATTGTAATTGCCTTACAGTAACTGCCCATATCTGGGTGCCCCCTATTTCAGGAAGTGATTGGGAAAAACCTGAATTCACTTAGATAAGGATATGGGAAAGCTACCAAGAAGAGAGTTTTTTTTCATACCTTCTTTGGTCTAAAGGAACAGAATTTTAATAAATATGTTCCTGAACAAAAGGGCAGACATGATAATCATTAAATATCATATTTTGGCCAAAGTCTGAATTAATCAAACAGACTGCTTTCCCTTGCCTTCTGTGTTAGCAAAACACCAGAAACTAGATAAGGTTGGAGACAAGATTCCCCCTTATCTTGGGAGAAAAATATCCTGAGACCATAAAATGTAAATAGACTGCTCCCCGTTTGTTGTCAATCTGCATTTAACTTCTTTCTCACACATAGATGATAACAAATAGAAGTCATAAAGTTTTGTGACAGGGTCATCCTGAATTGGGATGATTCTAAAATGTATAAAAAGTCTTTTGATTCATCTGTTCATCAGTTAGGACTCAGCTCCTGCTTGCACAAGTTTCTCTAGCTTAAGGGAATAAAATGAGATAAATGTATATCATTATTTGTTTGTCTCCTTTAACCAAAACTTTTTAGATGTTGACAATTATTATATTTTAGAAGATTATAGGCTTCTCCTCTAATGTTGCCTATGAGGTCAGAATTGTTTAAAAATTATTTTAATAGTAGAAGGTCCCCTAGAAAATTTTGGGGATCTTTCCACCAAGGGGTGGGATGTGATAGAAATGGCAGCTATTTCATATAGACTATGCTGATTTTCCTTTTAGGGGGTCAGAAACTCCTCCTTGGAACTTCGTTGTCCTGAGGTTACTAGGGATTGAATTATTTATTGGTTTGGCTTCCTTGTTTCCCTGCCCCCTGCCCCATTCCCCCTCCCCCCCAGGCATAAAAGACCCAAGCTAAAGGAAATTGGTCTTCTGGAGGTTTTAGCAGAATCTCCATTGCCCTTTGGAGATACCTTTCTTTTATTTTGGAGGGCAATTGGGGTTAAGTAACTTGCCCAAGGTCATACGGCTAGGTTATTTTGTATGTGTCTGTTAAATGTCTGAGGCCAGATCGGAACTTGGGTCCTCCTGATTCTAGGGCCAGCACTCTACTCACTGTGCCACCTAGCCACCCCTGGAGATACCTTTCTGACTGTTAATTGCTATAGTAAGGATACAGAGAATCCATTTTTAAAAATTTGAGTTTCATTAGGAATTATGTATCTATATAGATATATAATATGTACACACATGTACATATTATATATATATGTGTGTATGTATGTATTTTAACCTTGTCAATGATAAAGTTGTTTTTATTGCAATTTATGAGCAAAGTCCATGAGTATCTTGTTGCATTATAAACTCCAGACGAAATCACTGGCTTGGCCTAAAATAAGCTTGACCCAGAAAGGGCCCATACAAACAAAAAAATTTATATCAAAACTTTCTGTGGCAGTAAAGAACTGGAAACCAAATGAGTATTCACCAGCAGGAATAGGCTAAACAAAGTATAGCATATGAATGTACTGGAATAATATTGTACCATAAGACACAAAAGGACAGACCCACAACAACTTGGGAAGTCTGTATGATGAATTGATAGAATAAAATGAGCAGAACCAGGACAATTCATGACACTGCATGTTGTAAAGGAAAACATCTTTGAAAACAACCCTTATCAATGCAATAACCAATCACAGCTTTAGAAGACTGATGATGAAACATACTTCCTTTAGGTGCAGAATGAGTCACATTTTCAAATGTTCTCAATGTGTGAATTTGTTTTGCTTGATCATACTTATTCTAATCCAACAAATTTATTTGCTGGAGAGAGTTGTGAGAAGTGGTAGAAGGGTAGTAATAGAGATGCAAAAAGAAAAAAAAAGGAAAGCAAGAAAAGAACTTCCATGAAGCATCTAAAAATACACAGAAGAAAACAGAGGGAACTTTGGAAGGGGATACAGACAAGCAGGACTGTATTGATCCTACCATGTTAAATTTAATAAATACATCAAAAACCCAAACTGTTATGTAATAGATCGTTTCATTTACAAGTCTCTTTCTCTGTTCTTTGTATATGGAAACATTCACTTGGGCTGATGTTTCTAAATTCATAATAAAAGCAACGTTAACAATTAAAAACCAGATCTCTGATTAGTGACTTGACAAATTGTAAATTCATCGTACTGATGATAAAACATGATTACTGTCTCTTGCCAGAGCTGTAGTGGACTTTTAAGTGCAGAATGATTCCTTCATTTTCACACATGGCCAATCTCTTGGTTAGTTTTAAGTGTACTTATTTGTTACAAAGGTAGAATTCTATTGAGTGTAATAGGAAATTATTAGGAAATGAGAGCGATATTATAATAAAAGCGTAAAAATAAAACATGTTTTAAAATGTAGAAAGGCCTAGAAGAATTCTGACAAGAATTTTGGGAGAATTCTTTTCTGTGGATGAAACATAACAGGGCCAAGAAGTAAACAGAATGAGAGTAATGGATAAATTGTGAGCTGTATCAATGGATGAGATAAGAGTTCTACTTAAATACCGAAGCATCATATAAACAAATTAGCCTTCTGGATTTTTAAGAGAATATTTAACAGAAAAATTTATTATATATAACAATTTTTTGGTATGATGTGTTAATGTCAAGCTCAAGAGTGTCCAATGAGATTAATTTGAGAAACACCTATCTATTCCAACACCCTCATTTTATCGAAAAGGAATGAATGAATGAATGAATAATGAATGAATGCTATGCACAAAACAATGTGATAGGCTGGAGGTACAGAAATCGAGGAATCTGATTCCCTGAGATGCAATCATTTATTAGAAGGCTAGCGGCAAACTAGGATTGAAATTAGGTCTCCAAATCTGTAGTTCATATCACATCCCTAATGAATGGGCCCAGATTAGCAGAAGTCATAAAGAATCGCAGTTCCCGGCTGCCTGGCAGGGAGACACTGTCCTGGTCCCCTGCCTGTCCACCTTGACCTGATTCAAGGCACCTGTAAGGGACAGGGGGTTCTTTGCCCCTTCTCTCCACCCACCCATTGGGTCGTTCCCCACCTCTTCTCTAGTTGCCATAGTGACCGGCACCTTACTTGACACCAGGTCGCTACCCTTGGTAACAGATTTGTATTTGCGTCCCCGTTGCTATGGTAACCAAGCCTTTCCGGTCACGCAGTTACCAACAGCCGTCGTCACCAGGGCAACACTGGAAAAGGCGGGGCTTCGAGGTGGGGGAGAGCTCGCCTCAGGGTGGGGGGGAGGGGTGGGGTAAGGCTGAGGGCGGGGTTCCCAAGAGTCGGGGGCGCGGCGTGGGGGTGGGGCGGAAGGTGGGCTAGTCGGGTGAGAGGCGGGACGGGGAAGAGACACCTCCCGGCCCTTTGCCCCTCCCCCCCATGGCCGCGGCCCGGCGCCCTGGGTGGGCCTGGCGGCCCGTGGCGCGTGATCCGCTCCTGGCACGGGCGTTCCACTCGTGCACCGTGCTGCGGGATCGGTTCTATGTGGTCGGCGGCCTGTCGTGTGGGGGCGCGCGCGAGCCCCTCGGGGACGCAGTGACCTTTGACCCAGCGGCGGGCAAGGCCGAGCGGGCGGGCGGCCCGGGGGGACCCCGGCGCAGCCACCACGACGCGGTGCCCGTGGGCGGCCGCTGGCTCTGCGTGGTGGGCGGCTGGGACGGGTCCCGGCGCGTGGCGGCCGTGGCAGCCCTGGATGCGGAGCTCGGGGCCTGGGAGGCGTGGTCCGCGGCCCCGGGCAGCAGTGCCCCGGCTGGGCTCAGCAGCCACACCTGCACCCGCCTATCGGACCACGAGCTGCGCGTGACGGGCCGCGAGGGCGGCACCCGCACACAGCGCCGCTACGGGAGCGTCTACACCCTGCGCGTGGATCCCCCCGCGCGCACCTACAGGTAGGGAGGCCCCGCCGCCCACGGGCACGCGCGGGCCGGGCCGAGCCCCGCGGGTTCAGTGCTGGGGCCGGGCCTGAGATGTCCATCCCCGCAGCTACCGCCAAGAGGGCGGCCACACGGCCTCGCGCTCCGGCCACTGCGCCGCGCTGCTCCGCACTGGCGGCCCGCACGCCGGCCACCAGCTCCTGCTCTTCGGGGGCTGCAACTCCCCCGAGCCCGAAGTGGCGGGGCGCTGGGGCCCGGGGCAGATCCAGGTGAGTGCTCGGGGCAGGGCTGCCAAGCGCTTGGGGGCCGGGGACCCCATGGGCAGCTCGGCCGAAGCCTGGGAACCCCGCCGCAAGAGAGTGGTTCCAAACGCCCAGAATAACGTAGGGTTACAGGGGAAACCAGTTATGTTGGAATCAAGGTGTAATTCTTTTCCTCATCCACGTTTCAACAGACCACCCGAATCTAGGGAACCCCTGGGGGTGTGCAAACCCAATGAGAGATGAGTGACTTGCCCGTCGGAGATGGCGTCCAGGCCAGTCTTACCTACCATGTAATGGTGCCTCCTATCCCTTCCCATTTCTCTGGCCCCCCCACCCTCCAGGAGGAGCCGGTTGTTGCCTCTCGGCTGACAGCACAGCTCTCCCAGCTAGTGAGCAGTGAGCAGGGGTCCCTGGAGGGGCCCCGGGGTCTTCGGCACCATTCCTGCTCCGTGGTGGGGCCCTTTGCTGTGCTGTTTGGTGGAGAAACTCTGACCAGAGCTCGGGACACAGTCTGCAACGACCTCTACATCTATGATTCTCGTGAGAAAGGTCACAATGGTTGGGAGAAATTGGGATGGGAGGGAGTACAAAGAGGATGGCAAGACGAGTCAGGTTGGGGAAACAGGGCAAGGAAGAGGGGGAAATTAGCACATGTTCAGTCAGGCAACAGCGGCTTACTAAAAGGAAAAGGCCAAGAGAAAGGGAATGAATGGACAGATCTTAATAAGGTAACTTTCCCAACTCCATATTCTAAAGTGTTTTCCTCCCCACAGGCAAAGTGACCAAGCGATGGTTCCACTTTCCATGTGCAGATCGAAGCATGAAACGGGTAGGCCATCGAACCTGCCTCTGGAATGACCAGCTCTATCTAGTTGGGGGCTTTGGTGAGGATGGCAGGACAGCTAGTCCAGATGTTTATACACTGGAACTATCTTTCTGAGCCAGGGAAATCGACTCCCTCAGTTCATGCACAGTGCATTATCCTAGCAGACCTATAGTTGTTCATTAAATGCTAATCTATAAGTCAGACACTGACTCTCTCCATCTTTTCTGGGGGTGTGGTGGGAAAGGCCTAGTGGTGACATTCTGAGTTTTTAGCCTATCTTAAGAGTCACTAACTATCTGTATAATTCATCTGAGTGAGTCTTGACCTGGTCCCTCTTCTCAGTTTTTATCAATAACACAGAAGAAAGCCTCAGAACAGAACTGGGCACTGAGACCAAACCATTTATTTAACAAAAATATTACAAGAGCAGCAACAAAGAAAAATAATAACAAAGGGTGTGTGTAAGAGGCATGGGAGAAAAAATGTGACAGAGATCTTGATTCTTAGGAGACCAGCACACCAGCAGAGCTGGCCTTGGCCCCAGACCCCTCCCCACTGTCCTTGGCTGCTGGCTTCTCATCCTCACCCATTAGCCGAATATTATGTTTCTCCCTGAAGTCATTCAACTCCCTTCCCTTTGCTTGAAGCTGCTGGGTCAGTGTCTCAATGATCTTTTGAATCTGGTGGGTAAGAATTAGTGTTAAATTAGAATAGTGATACTTCTACCTGATAATATGCTATTTATAGTTTGTGAAGTAAAGGAGAAATGTCACCTCAGTGACCTCCTCTAACCAAGATTCAGCAGCCCAGTTGATGAGATCAGAAAAAGAAATAAGACCACTGTTGCCCTACTCCCTCCCACAGCCCAGCCTGGTTGCAAAGCCCACAAAAGACACTGACCCTGGCTTTGACTAGATGTCCTTCCTGCTCAGGGATCCTAACCTTCTCCCTTCTGTGTCCCCCCCTCCTTTCCCTTCTTACCTGCTCTTTGTTACCCTCCAAGGCAGGTAGCACCTCTTTGACAGTTCGCTCCACCAGAACTCCCCCAACCATTCTATAGCACTTCCGGGTTGGGTCCACTTCTCTCAGCGTATCTATCACTAGGCTATGGCCAGAAGGAGAAGGGTCTGAGGGTACAGCTCCAACAGAGCATAGATTGCCCCCTCACTGCCAACCTTCCTTATTTCTTCCCCTAGACCTCTCACCTGTGCTCATTCAACTCCATTTCCAGTTCAGCTGCTTTGGATGCCAAGCCCCTCTGTTCCTGCCGAAGGCGGTTGAAGCCAGCAACCACCTAGAGGAGAAAAGAGATTAGATGAGGGAGAAAACCCTATGAAGATGACAAGAGAGCAGCTCCTTTGGTGGCAGCCTACATGCTGAGAAGAGTACAAATCAGGGTTCCCAATTTGGCCTTGTTTATTCCTGTCTGAAATGGTCTTCCCTTGAGGGATGACTCCTGCCAGAGAATATAGAGGGTAACAACCAGGACAAGTACTTACACAGGTATATATTAGGAGAGCAGACATAAATGGTCTCCCCATATATAGCTGTTCCCTGAGCTCTCTGTACCTACCACCTAGGGCTGAAAGTATAAGCCAGAAGAGAAAGATTAGCCCAAACCCTGACCTAATCATATTAATTCAATGCCAAATATTTTTTTTCTACAGTCTTTCTTAGCAAGACCCCCTTCCTTCTCTATTCTCACATCCAGAGAATGGAACATAGTTACTATCTTAGCCCTACAGAACTCCTTATTTCTGGTGCCTCACTCACTATGCAATGTATCAGTATTTGCTTTGTCCCTATTTAAAATCCTCCAGTGGCTTCTGCTACTCAATAAAATGACCTAATTTGTCACTCTACTTCCACTCTCTCCATATTCCAATTCATTCACACTGCTGCCAAAGAGATTTTCTAAAGCTCAAATGTGACAATGTGGCACACTCCTACCCTCAGTCAATAAACTCCAATGCTTCCATATAAATATGCCTCCTCTACCTTTCCAGCCTTACTGTACATTATTTTCCTCCATGATCCAGCCAAAATGGCCTTGTTAGTCATCATCACACTGTTTCATATCTCCATGCCTTTGCACTGGCCGTCTCCCATGTCTGGAACACACTCTACTCACTCCCCACTTTTGGAATCCATAGTTTACTTCAAGGTTCAGTTTGAGCACCACCTTCTGCATAAGTCCTTTCCTGATGCTCCTAATTCCTAGTACCTTCCCACTCCCAGATTTCATATATCAACATATACAGGTGTATGCTGTCAACTTGTTAGAATATAAGGCAGGGACTGTTTACATTTTGTTGAATCTCTGGCATCTAGCACAGTGCCTGACACATAGTAGATGCTTAACATATATTGACTAATTGACCACCTAGGACTCTAACAATACCCAAGTGACTCTTGTGTGAACACAAATGATGGAACCTACTTAGGAGAAGACTCACTTGAAAAAACAACATTTTCTGAGCACACACTCAAAATGTATTTATTTGTGAAATAAAATCAATCCCCAAACCCATGAGCTTAAAACTAAGGGGAGTTAGAGATTTAAAAAACAAAACAAAATTACTCTGGTTAAGTAATGAGGACCAGAGATGCTTCTAGGTTAGAGGTGAATTTTGAATCAGATGCCACACCAAAATGAATCCATTTAAATGTGTTAAAGAATTTCAGCCATTCCTGTATAGAGAGAGAATACTTTTTAGGTGCTACCCAAAATCTTAGCTGCAAATTTAAGAAACAAAATAATCCAACACTAACTCATGGGAATGCTAAGCCCTGCTCCCAGAATTTTCTATCTACAGATTATCTTTCCTACTGATTTTTTCCTTTCCTTATCCAAATGCTTATATATAACTCTATTTCCCTTTCTCTTTATACCATACTGTGTTCATGTTTTCTGGCATGGCCAGAGATGACCAGATCCAAATGAGTATATACATAAAACATATATACATGCAGGGAAAATGGAAATTTATCTCAGAAGGAAGGGGGAACGGGAGGCAGAAGAAGCTTCTAGCAGAAGGTGGAATTTGAGCTGAGTGTTGAAGCAAGTTAAGAAGTGGAGGTGATGAGGTGGAGCGTTCCAAGCCAGGGGCAGGAGACAGAATGTCATGTGTAAGGAAGCCAGCAAGAAGGCCCATATCCCAGAATCCTAGACTATATGGAGCAAAGTGTAACAAGAACAGAAGAGTAGGAGGGGGCCAGGTTTCAAAGGGCTTTAAAAGTCAATGACAATTTGATGTCTGATACTAAAGGAAGCCAATGGTAGGGAATTGACTGACATGGTCATACCAGTGTTTAAAAAGATTAGCTTTAAGCTTTTTTTTTTTTTATAAAAGTAAAAGAATAAAGATTCTCTTAAAGTGCAAGTCACATTACACTGAGTGTTCTAAGTCGCTTGAGATCAAGTACGGTAGCATCTTGCAGTCACCCAGTCGATGTTCTGGAACACAATCCTCCCAAGCCCAGGCCGGTCTCAGGTGTTGGGGATGGCTCTGGCTCACCTCCCAAGTCGATGCCTTCAGGCACTTCCGCAGCTCCGCAGGAGGGGTGGGCCTAGGAGCTCAGGCTCACACTAAGCTATCCCAGAGCACCAACTGTCAAAAGCCCAGTGTAGAAGGCTGAGAGAGAGCTCCCAATAAGCCAAGGGCTGGGTTGGGGCACCTATCCCTACCATCTGTTCGCGCTTCGGCCCGCGCCCCGCAAGACCACGGAACTTCCCCAGACCTGCGGCTTCCAGGCGTCACGTGGCTATTTCACAGAGAGGGGCCTGGTCCTCTCCAGGAAGCCTCGGGTCCTTTCCCCGGGAGACCCCGGGGATCGGCCTCCCCAGGGCTCACAGCACTTACGAGGCTGGGGGCTGCTGTCCCACGCTCCGGTCCCGAGGGGCTCTCCCACCTTGAGCCCACGGTCGTGTCCACACTCACCCTCAGCACAGTCACCCTCAGCCCCCGTCTGCCGTGCTCCTCCCGCACGCACGCCCGCCCTCTCCCTCCGCAGCTGGGGGCCCCCGTCTTGCCCAGGTTCGCGGTCAGGCGAGCCTGGGCCGCGGAGGCACCGCACGTGCCACGGGACCCGCCCCCACGGCACCCAACAGGAGCCGGGGTCGCCGTGCGGGCGGCTGAGCTCACCTGCTCCGCCGACACCGCTCCCTTGCCCGCGCTGCCGGCGCCGCTGCCGCCACTGCCGCTACTCTTGTTAGCCCGGTTGCTACTCTCCGCCATCTTTACCCGCCCGCTAGGTGTAGGGCCCTAGAAGCCCAGTGCTCGTCTCTTTGTGCGTCACATCCGGCCGCCTCAGTCCCAGCCTCCTCCGGATCCTGGTGCCTCGAATGCCATCTTGGTTAGGGGCACTTCCGTTGGGGTGCCTGCTATTTCCGTGTGCCCTATGGCCCCCAAAGCTTCAAGACCTTTGAGCGGGAGGCGAGAGGAGCGGCGGACGTGTCGCCCCAGAGCTCCGGCTCCATGTAGGATCCTACTCTGGGGCTTCCTCTGCTTGTACCAGGACGCCCCTCCCCGGGAGGGAAGTGGGAGGAGGGAAAGGCCGAGCTGGGGCAGCAGCAGGAGTCTGGGGAGTGAGTGCAGACGTGGAACGCGGCGGTGATGGCTTTCTTGCCCTCAGGCATTGCCGGCGTCTGCAGCGAGAGGAGACCTGTCCTAGGTCAGTAAGTGACCTTCGCGCTCCGAAAAGCCGGCCGAGGGCGGGCGGCGGCTAGCCGTGCCCCCCACACGCAGGGGTTTAGCTCCCCGCGGCCAGAGACCGGACGGGGCGGGAGGTCGGGGAGGGGCAGCTCGCTGTGCTGGCATTCTAGAGCAGGCGAGGGGCCGGAGTGTCCTAGAACCCCTCTGTTCCCAGGCTGAGCTCCACCCTCTGGCTGCCAAGGAAGTGCCCGTCCCTGCTGCGCTCTACGTTCAGGCTGCCTGGTCTCTCCCAAGTCGGTGACCCAGCGGGCACCAGGCACAGCAGGTAGAGCCCGCTACCCGTTTCTGATCAGGGTGGGGGGCGGGTGCCCGACTGGAGTCGTGTGGTAATGTAAGAGCGGCTCATCCCTTTCTCTGCATCTGGAGCTTTTCGTGGTTACAGCCTGTAAGGCTTAAATGTCGCGCACACTTTACAGCCAGCTGAGGCCCAGGAAGGATCAGTCCTAGTCCCAAGTATTTGCCGGTTTTCCTGCTGGGGGCTCTCACTTAATACATTTGGGGATGCCTGGATCTTCTCTTTTTCACAGGCCTGGGACCATGGCTAGCTCTTCTCCTCGAGGTTTGCCCCTGGTCGCTGTGTGTCAGGTGACATCCACACCAGATAAGGAAAAGACTTTTGCAGCCTGTTCAGGATTGGTTCAGGAGGCTGCCAAGTTGGGTGCCTGCTTGGCCTTCCTGCCTGAGGCCTTTGACTTCATTGCTCGTGACACAGCAGAGACCCTTCGCCTGTCTGAGCCATTGGGTGGGGATCTTGTGAATCGGTATGCCCAACTTGCCAGGTATGGAAGGCAGCAAAGAAGGAACGCTGGGATAGTAGGCTCAGGTGACTGTGATGGAGACAGGGTTCCAAGAAAGCTTGTCTCTTATTTTCTCTACAGGGAATGTGGACTTTGGCTATCTCTGGGTGGTTTTCATGAACGTGGCCAAGACTGGGAGCAGACTCAGCGCATCTATAATTGTCACGTGCTCCTGGACAACAAGGGTAAGACCTGAAGTTCCTAACTCCTTCTCTTAGCCCTGTCCTGCCCTTTGGAGTTTCATTCCTATAATCCTGTTTTCAGCCTCCAACTTCACTCCCTCCACTTTCCTTGCCCAGAGACCTTTGAGACAATTTAACAAACCCTCAAGGCCATTTACTAGTTGGATTCCTCTGCTCCTTCTCTCATGTTCCTCCCCTCTTCCTCCCCAAATACATACACCTTGTGGACATAATGTCTATGCCTCTGGTTCCTAACTTATAGGTGGTTCCCTCTTTGGGGGCAATGGGGAAATATAAAATCATCAGCAGAGTATTCCTCTTCTACTCCCAAGGCTCTATTGTGGCCACATATAGGAAGACACACCTCTGTGATGTGAAGCTTCCAGGACAGGGACCCATGTGTGAGAGCACCTCTACTGTACCTGGGCCCAGTCTTGGGTCACCTGTCAGTACACCAGCTGGCAAGGTTGGCAGAGAGGGAAGGGAGGAGGCTAAAGTGGGGAAAATGGGAATATGTTGGAGGGGGCAAGATGACAGTGGAATAGCATTGAAGAGAAGCTAAATATTTTACTTTTCTCCATCCCAGTTAGGCCTGGCCATCTGCTATGACCTGCGTTTTCCAGAGCTTTCCCTTGCACTAGCCCAGGATGGTGCTGAAATTCTCACTTACCCTTCCGCCTTTGGCTCAGTCACAGGACCAGCCCACTGGGAGGTAAGGATCTACCAATATATAATATCTACTTATCCAACTAGAAAAAAATGCTGTATTTCTTTCCTGGCTCCCCATGACTGTCTCTCAGAACTGAACGGGGGAATACTTGCTTCCAAAGGTCACTCTTCTTTCCACTGCTTCCCTCCAGATGCTGAAGTTGTTTTCATCCACCTTCATTCTCTCCCCAGGTGCTGCTCCGGGCTCGGGCCATCGAGACACAGTGCTATGTAGTTGCAGCAGCACAGTGGGGACAGCACCATGAAAAAAGAGGGAGTTATGGACACAGTATGGTGGTGGACCCTTGGGGAGTCGTGGTAGCACGATGTTCTGAGGGGACAGGGCTCTGCCTTGCCCACATTGACCTGGCATATTTGCACCAAGTACGCCAGCATATGCCTGTGGCCCAGCACCGAAGGCCTGACCTGTATGGCAATTTGGGTCGCCCAGATCCTTAATACCTGCTGACTGAACCAGGGTCCTATTCTGGGCCAGTGAGGATCTGTGGCTTGGAGGCAGGACCCCAGGCCACTGAAAAACCTCAACTCCCTTTCTTCTGTGGCATACAGGTTCAACCTGTTGTAAAGCCCCCAAAAACGCTTTTCTTTACTCAAGACTTTAGTTACATATAGAAGAGCTCTTAAATCACAATTTTATGAAAGCTAAAGCTACACCAAGGTCTAAGCAGCACTGACAATGAAAAAAATATAGTCATGAAGTCCAAGTCTCGACATCTCCTTTGGGGGTAAGGGGAACAGTGTAGCAAACATACTAGAACGTAGTAACAAGTAGGGCCCATTCATAACTCTTCAAAACAGAATGAGTGCAGAAATTAGTTTTTGTCCCAGCCCAATCCTAAGGATTGAGAGGGAATTGGGGCTATTCAGGCACTGAAGGCTCAAGGGGATGTCCCAGCTCCAAGTCCACGCCAAGCCAGACAACAAAAGAGATGGGAATGGGCTGCAGGATACATTTATTTTCACTTGAACATGGAAGGAAAAATGCCACACGCCCCTTTCTCAGGGAGTGTGTGCTCCCAGCAACCCTTCCCCCCCATCCTGCATACACACAGGCACTTGTGCACAAGAGCACACAGACAAGGGGTTCTTGGGCTGCCCCAGTCCTCCCTTCTCACTGCTTCCTAGAAGAGGAGTTGACAGAGGGTAAATGAGGGCCCCAGACTAGGAAAAGAGCCCCTAACCCCTGTCCCTGGGAGATGGGGGGGGAGGGAGGGAAGCACCAGGGGCCAGGAGTGAGCAAGTGAAGAGGCCATACCTTTCCAAGTGCTGCTCCACTTGTTCCTTACAATCTCAGCAGGGTGGAGGGAATGTGGTAAATCCCCAAGGTACAACCCTGACTCTTACCTCTCTCCAGCAAGCTCTCACACCACAGCCCTTTGGTTTCTCAGACAAAACAAAATAAAACTAGCCCTCATGAAGCCTGAGGGCAATTGAGAGAGCCTCCTACAGACCCCCCAAACAACTTCAGCAGCGGTTCCACAGAGCACTCTGAGACAAGACTGCTTCTTCCTTCCTTGCCCAGGCTGGATTCCCAGGCTTGTGGAAGTCTGGGTGGGGGAGGGGATAGGGAGACACACCACTTCCACTTTTGTCTTTTCCTTTAAAAAAGAAGGGGAGGGGGGGCGAAGGTGACAGGAGGGGTGTGGAGAAAACCCCAAACAGTGTGTGAACTCCAGAGATGGGTGCCGAGCTGAGGCCCCAGATTAGTGAAAGGTGAGAGGAGGGTCAGGGCAGTGCCTGCAACATCAAGTTCCTCAGGAGTTTCTGTCGACCCAGCTCATAGTCCTCCTCATCCACATTCACCAGCAGCTTGATAGCCTCGTGGCCCACAGCCTGTTTAAGTGAGTCTGTGATGAAGACGCCTTTGAGTGCCTCCAGGAGGGAGCCGTTGATGTAGTCGCGCCAAAAGGCATCGAGGTAGGTGAGCTCAGAGAACTTGATGTCACAGATGATGGAACCCAGGTCCCGGGACTTGAGGATGGTATTGGCCTGATTGAAACGCTCAAACTGGCGTTCAAGTGGGTCCTGCTTATTTGAGAAGACGTTGCCCTGCAGAGCTGTCTCATGCTGGCAGTACTCGGCCCTCACCCGAAGCCTGATGTCTATAGGAAAGAAAAGGTGAGTGCTTAGGCCATACCTTGTTAGAAGAGTAATGGGCTTGGAAGACCAAAGCACTACAGTAAGGGAGTAGTTACCCTTCTCCAGGGAGAGTTCCCCTATGGCTTCTCTATACATGTCTCATTTCCAGACTTCCTTTATATACCTCTCAGTTTGTTTGAGCCCATGCTTGGACCAAGAGGAAAAGGCAGTGAAGAAAAAGAGTTCTTAGTAATAGGGCACAATAAGACCATATCACCTCCAAATCAAACTTCATTTGTCGATGTGGGGTTGAACTTTTTCTATATTAAATAGACAATCTCATTGTACAAACTACTTTAACTCTTTCTCCACCTTGGACAGGAAGGGACTTAGCAGGGAGAGGCTGCTTCAGAATCATTCTAAAAGGACAACAGAATCATGACAAGGCAAAGAAGCAGTGCTTCAACCTCTTTCAATGTCCCCATCCATCAAGAAAAAAGTATAGTCTGCCTTTTGGAGAGTACCTTCACTCCCACTAACTCCCTGGGCTGTACCATTGCCTCCCTTACCGCACGTCTGTTTCTCCTTGGGGTCTGGTGTCACTGACTTCCGGCGCTTCCGCTGACTTACAAGTGTTGCTCTCCCTCGAGCTGGCCGTTTGATACACATCTGTTGGCCAGCATTGGGGCAGCACACAACAGGATAGTGGGGAGGCACTGGTGGGAAAAGGGGAATAAATGAAGTAGAAACCCATAATCATCTATTCCACTCTCAATTTATGGGACTGCAAATAAATTGATTGCTGTTTAACTCTTTCTTTGGGAAGGAGGGGAAGAGGCAGGATTAGTGGAAAGTGACAGTGAAAGGGAGAAAAGGACAGTCATCAAACATTTAAAAATAATCCATGAAACCTACAAGAACAGCAGAGAGTACACTTAGGGGCATCCCCTTAGCTTTGTGTGGGGCCAAAAGGGGGAAGAGTCAATATCCTTTCACCTGGTTTTGGAAGTTAGGCATAGAATAAGACTAGAATCCTCTTACTTAGAGGAGCTAAAGGACATCTACATCTTTTCACCTGATTTAGGGGTTTGGGGAGGTCCCGGCTCTGGGTTACTGTGGGCTCTGGGGGTCACGTAACGGATTGACGTTTCCTCCAGGTATTTGTCTACAAGGTCTGGGCACACTGTGTGTGGGGAGAGAAGAAAAGTAAGTCATTCAGGGAAAGATGGGAGACATACACCCATACCCATCTAATCCTATACTAGGGGTTTTAGATGCCACTCTCATCCAGATGCTTTATAGACTCATACCCTGGGCCACAGTGCCACTCCTCCCCAGACCTTCATGAATTTCTTCATTGGCCTCCCCGTGTTCCCAGTCCCCAATAACCCCCTCACCAGCCCGCCTCCTCTTGAGTGTGACATAGGGCAGCAGGTCATGTCGAGTGATGATGCGTAGCAGCTGCAGCACCTGTCGAAAGTTACTTTCATCACATCGGCCCTGACGCTCCAGCGCTAATAAGAAATCTCGTCCACTTCGAATGAGGCCACGCTCATGGTCATCAATTACATCAACAAAAAGGAAGGAGAGGACACGCACATCTCGGTGCGTTAGGTGGGTGCCCACGATGTCAAACATTCGGTGCAGGCTGTATAGCCCATGCTCCTGCTCTCCCCGCTCCTCAGGCCATACTTGGCTGGCCCGCCGCTTTAGCCCTGCCATGCTGGGGGCTCAGGTGCACACTGCTCTCCAGAGCCCCTGTTCACTTGCTACGATCCCCACTGTGCTGTAAGAACAAGGGGAACATCAATGAATTGGAGTTTGGTGCCCATCCTTACTAGGAAAAGTTCTCCCAGCTTTGAAATCCATTTAGGGATAGGAAACAGTTTACCTTCCCCAAGCTGGCATTTTCTGCCCATTTTTAAGTGTTGTGTTCTTAGAAGAGATGCTGTCAAGTATCACCTTAATCATCCCCCCCCCACTTCCCAGACACTTTTTCCGTCCCACTTCCCATCTCCTGCCACAGAGATGCCCCCTTCCCATACTAGTTCAGCTCACCATGAAGAAGATAGGGAAATCTGGGTTCTAGCTCTAGTGCCTAAAATATTCCCAGCCACTGCAGCAGACGTAATGAGTTATGGAAGAAACCTTAGAAGTCATCATGTCTAATTTCATTTTTAGAGATTAGGAAAATGAGGCTTGGAGAAGTAAACTGAATTGTGGTAGTTCCCCTCTGGTAACAGTTCACAGCAGAATCAGAGCTTGAGCACAACCTATACTCTGTTGATTCCTAGCTCTGCTATTTCTTGTGTGACTGGGCAAGACAATTAACCTCTCTGGGCTTATTTGTGTATCTGTAAAAGTTCAGACTAAATGACCCTTCATCCCTATGACCAGATCTATAACTTTGATTCACTGTGGCTGTTTTTTTTTTTTCTCAACTGCTCCTGATGATAGCATGAGCACTCTGCACCTCTCTAGTCCAGTCATCCTTTCTCCTAGCTGGTCAGTTAGTCAACAAACATTGCAAAGCTACAAAGATAGGAAGAAGACAGTTTCTGCTTTTAAGGGGAAAGACAACATAACCATCATGTATAAACAGGATATATAGGATAACTGGAGATAATCATCAAATGGAAGAGACTGACATTAAGGGGGAATCAAGAAAGACTTCTTGTAGGTTGGGTTTTAGCTGGAACTTGAAGGAAGTGAGAAGGCAGAGATGAGAAAGAAGAAAATTCCAGGCATGAGAGACAAGTTAGTGAAAATGATCCAAGTTGGGAGACTGAGTGTCTTGTGTATGTCTAGAGGTCAAAGAACTGACTGTGTTTTCCCCAGGCTTGGTTAGATCAAGAACCCCTGACCTACATCATAGTTTTGAGAGGAGTACACACAAAGGTGGCTAGGATACCAGCCACAGTTGCTGCCTGTGAGATTACAGGGACAAGAGATTCACTTATAAGGTAGTACTGCTTTACCTGCTTTTTTCTGAAAGACCTCCCAGCAGGAGTGACATCAGGTGGCAAAAGCTACTCTCAGAAGTCCAAGAAGACCTAATCTCTGCCTCTAGCCACCTTAAAATATTATAAGCAAGACAGATAAATGGACTAGAAAGTAAAGGAAATTTGAAAGAATTTTTTCAGGCAGGTTTAAACTGAGTAATCTTCATGAACAGCAGGGGAAGTTACCAAGTTTTCAGACTTCCCCTAGTAAAGCTCCTTTTGTGAGTTGATGTTCCAGGAGACTGCAGTAAACCAAGTAACACACTTGAAAATCAAGTCCCAACACATAATTCAGGTTTCTAAGTATCAAACCAGAATTCCACTACTATTTTCACTACTTCAAACTAATATCATTACTTCACTACTACCCTGCTCATGATCTGGACACAGCACCATTAACAGCCTTATCTGTTGTAGCAAAGCCCAGAAATAGCTTCCTCACTAAAAGAACAGACCACTCTACTTATTTTTTGCATGAACAAATTTAAGTCCTAAGACCAATAAAGGAATTAACAAAGTACTTTTCTACCAGAAACACTTTACTAATGGGTCTTAGGGGAAAGACCATGATTAGGATACTGGTTAGCAGGACTTGGCTTGATCTTTACTACTGTTTCAGGGAGTCTAGAAAGATAAGAGGGGAATAATAGAACTAGTCTCTTTTAGAAAAGAGAAGGGGAAGAACCAGTAGTGACAGAATTTGGTATTCCACTAGGACCTCTGAGAGGAATGTGGCCCATACCAAGATTTGAGAGCTTAGATGCCCCAACTCCCAAACATGCAGAAGGCCTGGGGAACCCCTGAAAAAAAAAACAGCCACAGTGAATCAAAGTTATAGATCTGGTCATAGGGATGGAGGGTCATTTAGTCTGAACTTTTACAGATACACAAATAAGCCCAGAGAGGTTAATTGTCTTGCCCAGTCACACAAGAAATAGCAGAGCTAGGAATCAAACAGGTACCGTAACTTCAAGTCCATCATTCTTTTTTTCTGTGGCCTCCACAGTTGAGCTATCCATCCACAAGCCAGATCTTTTTCACCTCAATTTCACACCTCCAGCTGTCCCCAAGATAGGGATAGCAAGAACAGTTTCTTGCTTCTAGCTGGTCAGAAAGCACAGCCATTTAAGAGTAGTCTACCTTACCCCCTATACCCAGCTGTTAGTTGTGAGGGTCAAAGGATATAGGCAGCTAGACAGGTAAATACCTCACTTCCAATCAATCAGAATAGGTTTCCCTCAAGTGTCCCCAATTCAGATTACAGCCTTGTTGAATCCTGAAATTTTCCTTAAGACAATAAATACAGCAGTGTCTCCCTTCTGTAACTCCCCCACCTCCCTGCCCAAAAGTACTGCAGCCACAGCAGAGTAACAATCAGGGAGAAGTCTAAGATAGGTCTGAATTATCCAGACCCAGAGCATTTTGATGCTAATTTCCCCAAATTCCAGAAAGTAGCTCAACCTACTAAGCCCCAAGTCAAAAGATCACATAGATTAAGACTTGAGACCTCAGAAGTCACTTTACAGAGAAGGAAACTGAGGCCTTATGATGAGGACCATGTGGTCATTCAGCCAACAGTGGGTGTCGGCCTCACTACAAGCTAACTAGACAAATCTGAAGATGCTTATGTGAACCCTGTTTTGGGATCATAGATCAAGCCTCACATTCATTTCAATCTTTATTCTAGTCTTCATTGCAGAATGGGATAGTGTGACTTCATTCTTCATTTACTACAGGGAGCAGAACTGAGGGGAGGCGGGGTTACAAGGTTCCCAAAGATATGCCAATTAAGTTATGATGGATGACTAGAGACAGCCTGACTTAAATCACACTTGAAATAGGCCACCACTTCCTTTACAATCCGGATCCAGGAGTTTGCTCAACTTCATCACTAGCAGAACTTGTCCCCCCTCAACCTCCGTGCCACTCAGCTGCCTGTATCAGTGAGGTGAAAGAAACAATGAATGAGACTCAGATCCCAGTTATGTAAAAAGGAAAGAATGCTCCATTCCAAAGAGAATGTCAAAGGGATCTATGGGTCTTGATATATGCCTGTTAAATGGCATAAGGTGAATAATCCAGTAGCTTCCAAAACCCAAAATCTTCCTCTTACCCTAAGGCTGGGCTGGTGCCAATAAGAATCTCTGTGCATGATAACTACAGTGGATCAAGGAGACTGATCCACCAGATACTTTGGGTTGGCCCAGGGTGAACAGTACCGGTGTCTCCTATCTAATGAATTGACCATTACCTTAGAAGTGTGTGGACTGAGAATGATTTAAGATTGGTTCAAACATATACTCAGCTACCTAGATTTGATACACTAGTCAGGAAGTAAAGTACCATTTACCCCAACATCTGAAGCGTGGGATTCACCCCAAACAAGTTTCTCTTTAAGACCAAAAAGTCAATATTTCTTTCCTTTTCCCTTTTCCCTGAATGGGAGCAAAAATCAGTTAAACCACCTATGCAAGAAGCTTTTCTTTTCCATCTCCCTAGCAGTTATGTTGAAATACAACAGCAAAACATGAGTCAATTCTCAATTTCTAAAACAAAGAAAACCAGACACAGTCACAACCATACATGCTGTTCCAGAGACCACAGAAACAACCTAAGGATTTTTTCACTGAAATAACCTAACCCTAAGATTAGAGACAAAAGAAGGGCAAGATTAACCTGACCAGACCTGCCAAATGCCTTCAGGCATCCCAACTTCTATTTCCCCTCAACAAAACCTAACCCCAAGAATTCCCTGTCTTCTCCTTGACAGACACATGGCAGAGGTAACAAGTTCAATGACTGCTGGGAAAACTGAACACAGTGAACACTTAAATGGAAGAATGACACTTCATCTACCCCCAGATTCCATGCTTCCCCAGTTCCTGTTTATGTTGTGAACGAGGAAAGACTAATGTTGACAGTTTCTCACTACCCCCCTTTCCCAAGAATATGGTGGATTAAGTGGCTACGTACAGTCAAAGCTTAAGATCCAGCCGGTTCCTATATCTCTAACAAGGCGCAAGAGAACCCCTTGTTAGGGATATAGGACGTGATGTCTCTTGTTAGAACCTCTGCCCCTTACGTGACACGCACAAGTGTTCTGTTAGGGCTGCAATACTCAAATGCCAAAATGTCACTAGGCTCTCAGGAGTCCGCATTTTCTACACAGAGAATGACTACTCCCTCCCCGACACCGCAAGGAGATGGAGACTCACTTAATGGGCCCTGTGGTCCTAGACAATGACTGTCCAGTTTTGTTTTTGGGTTTTTTTTCCCCGGTCTCCTCCTTCCCGCAACCACCTCCTTTCCACCAAAAACTCCAACCCGGCAATGACAGTTTCCTCGCTCTGCTCTTTTTTGTTTTTTGACTTAAAAAATACAAAAGTACTGTTCTTCCTCCGCATCCGCACATCACCTCCCCATTCACCCCCACCCCACGAAGAAAAATCAGCCCAAGAACATTGAAGTAGGGAGCTCCCGAGAAAGTCCAAGAGTTGCTCGCTTCCTGCCCCGGTGCTCGGCAAGCCCCCAACAGCCACGGCACGTCCCGGGGGTGCCTGAGCCGCCCACCCCCTCCAGGCCGGGGACAGCCGGCGCTGCCCAACTCTGCCCAGCCCTCTCCACCAAGCCCCGGGGCGCGAGCGGCCCGGGATCTCCCCGCATTCAGCCCTCCCCGCCCCCCAACTCTGCCCCGGGCCTCTCCACCCTCCCCCTCTCCAGCTCACACTTTTCCTCCAGCCTCGCCCTTTCCCCATCCGACGCCGGCCGAAGGCAACTCCCTCCCCCGCGGCCAACTCTCTCCTCGCCCCCCTTCCTCGGCCCCTCCCCAACCTGGCTCCTCACACTCCTCCTCCGCCTCTGCCCCACATGCCCCCTCGGCCTCCCCTCGCGTTTATTTCGGCTCAGCTCCTCCCCTTCCCCTTCGCCTTCTCCCCTACCTCTTTCCCGGTCTCCGCCCCGCCCCAGACCCACGGTTGCCCCCTCCCCTCCCCTCGCCTCACCTCACCTCTCGGCGTCCCGACCCGTCTCCGCCCCTCCCCTTCCCTCAGCTCCCCCGGGTAGAACCCGTAGTCGCCACCTCCCCTTCCCCACCCCCAGGGCCCACCGCCTCCCAGCCCCGCCCCTCTCCGTTCCCCCTCCCGGGCCTCACTCTCGGCTCAGACTCGGCGCCGCCATGTTGGGTCCATCAGCTCCGCTCTCCCGGGTCCCGTCTCGCAGAGCAGCATCCGGGCCCTCGCCGCTGCCGCCGCCGCCGCCGCCGCCGCCGCGGGCGTGAGGAAGGGGGAGGGCACGGAGACGGGCGGGGGTGGCTTCATCCGGGAAACCGCGGCCTGTAACCTGGGCGGTTGCGGCGACTTCGGCACCATTAAGAAGAATTGGGACCGGCAGCCATGTTGAGTGAGGGCGGCCTGGCAGTGACGGGCACCCGTGAGGCCTTGGCGTCAGAGTAAGTAAAAAGACTAGAGGCTGGTGGCCATTTTTGGTAGGGGCAGGTCGGGAATGTTGGGCGTTCCTGGTAGCTTTGGCTTCGAGACCATAGAAGGGAATGGAGAAGGGCAGCCATATTTAGTGAGGAAAAACGGGTAGCTTCTGTGCCCGGCTCCTGCTGGCTTCACCGGTGTTAGATAGAAGGGGAAAAGGCAGCCATTGCAGATAAGGGCGGAACTGGCGCGAGAGGCTGCAGGGCCCGGGATAGAGGAAAAGACAAGGCTTCGAAGACTGGCAAGAACTGGGCAGAGAGGTCCTCGTCAATAAGTTGTGTTCAGGACCTCAGATCGGGACACGTGGTCTGATGAAGAGCTGTTACCCCCCCCCCCCCTGTTCAAACCCCAGGGCCCCCCGCCTCCCCCCCCCCCCGCCCCACACACTCTTCTCTTCTTTCTCTTCTACTCTCCCCTCCTCTCCTCTCTCTCTTTATCTCTCTCTTTCCCTCTGGGGTGCTAAACCTGGAATTAGGAGGATCCAGCCTCAGACACCCAGCAGTGTGACCTTGGGTATGTCACTTAACCTCTGTTTTCCTCATTTTCTTCAAAAAGTTGTTGGGCTTTCCTTTTTTTTTTTTCTTAAGAGTAATGATGTCTTGACTCTTACATGAAGTGGATATAAATGAGGCAGAGTTGCAAGCCTCACTCTTCCAGAGTTATGGAAGTACAGTGGCAAGACCTTAGTGCTTTCCACACCTGGTCCAGCTCTGAGCCCTCTGCCTGCTGCAGCCCTCTTCAGGGCCCTTGGAAGAAATTGTCATCTGCCCCTTTCTCCAGGGAAGTCTTCACGTGCTTGGGGAACACCCCACTAAGTCACTAAAGGTGTGAGACCCCTTGTCTGCCTCCAGCCTGGGTTAGCCCTGCTGTCCCGATGGTCCTGCTGGGGGTGGCTTCTTGGAGCACCCCTGGAGTGCCCTGGAAAAGGCTTGTCCTGCTCAATCACCTGGACCCTCTGGATGGAAATGAGGCTGGTACAGACAGACAGACGGACGGAGGGACGGAAAGACAGACACGGACACACACACACACACCATGTTAGAACAAATACCAGATGGAACAGAATGGCATGAACATGGTAGCAGAACCTCAGCACCGATGGGACTGACAGCTCTGGAAGAAGGCTCGGAGCTACAGTACAGACTGTTATAAAACAGGGATGGAGTGTTTGCCAACAGCTGGAGATGGTGACCTTGATTGAAACAGTGTCATTTAGTTGTGTGGACTTGTAATGTAATGCCAAGGAAAGGCAACTTCCCAAGGTTCAAAATACCAGCATAGGTGCTCTCCATTTTATTCAGTGACAAATTGAGAACTGAGAAGATCAAAACATGACATCATTCAAAATACAGTATTTACTATGTGTGATTAAATAATCTCCAAGTACTACCCCACCCCAGGACCTTCCATTCATTCAATCAATTACAAAGTCCCTGTTCTAAATACTACTCCACCCCTAGGCTGTACCTTCAATTAGTCCACCACAAAACCCCTCTTCTCAAATGGAGATTAGTTTCCAATCTAAGTAAAGTACATTCATTTGTTCAACCATAAAACACAAAAAGGTCAAAAGTTCCCCACCCCTAGATCACAATTGAATCTACCCCAGAGTTACAACAAGTTTAAGCACAGCACTTAATACCCAAATGGAGGTCTTTCTTCATCTTGACAGGAGGCAAGTTCTCAGCAATCTTAAGTTCCTGGGGAGACAAGGCTTAGCAAGGCCACAAGATACATTGCCAGTCTCTTCATTAATTCATCCTCTGTCTGCAGAACAGTCCTAGAACCCCTGAAAACATTAGCAAAACCCTCTCCCAGGATTTCTGTAAACATACAACAAGAAAATCCTTCTTCAGGGCTTCTGAACCAACAGAAAGGTTCCCAGACCCCTGCAACAACAGCACTGTCCTTCACCAGTGGACAGTATTCACTCTCTGTCTGCAGGACAGTCTCAGTAGCTCTGAACCAACAGAAAGGTTCCCAGACCCCTGCAACAACAGCACTGTCCTTCACCAGTGGACAGTATTCACTCTCTGTCTGCAGGACAGTCTCAGGAGCTCTTAGCCAACAGCCAGGTTCCAGGACTTCTTCAACAACAGGACTGTCTTTCACCAGTGGACAAATCTGGCAAAACAACATCAAAACAGACAGACAAAGTACCAGCAAAGCAGCCATGTCTCCTCAGTCCTTGGCAGCTCCGGGGGCAGGTCTCAAAAGTCCAGGGCAACTCAAAGTGGCCCTCAGCAATGCTCTCAGTCTCTCTCTGCCTCCACAAGTGCTGCTTCCAAAAAAAGTTCTTCTGCCTCTCTCTTGTGTCTCCAAATCTACGTCACCAGCTCCTCCCAGTTCAGGACTCTCTTTTCAAGTCAACAAGTCCATCCCACAGGTGGGATTAACAAGCTCTGGGTTTTAACACAATCAATTTGAAAACCAAGCCAATACAGGGGAATCTTTATATTCCATTACTATCACAGGACTGAACCTCGAAATCCTGCATTTCCTCTTAGCAGGGCCACTGAGCAACGAAAACTTCCCCATGGCCTGGCCGTATTTAAAGTAATAGAAGAAAAGGGAAATGATGTCATAGTGAAAAAATGACATCCTTTAAAATGAAGTTCACTTATATAATGTTGAATTTTGTGCAGAGGCAGCCAGTGCAGATGATGATGGGGCTGGCAAATACCCTGATATTTCAGAGAAAATGATCAAAGAATGATCCACAGATTCACTGACCAACAAGTTTTTAACATGTATGAAAATCTTATTCTGGAAAAGAATGTCTTCCAGAACTTACATTTCTTTTTTTTTTTTTTTTAAGATTTTGTTTTTGGTTTTTTTTTGCTTTTTGGAGGGGGGGAGGGCAGGGCAGTTGGAGTTAAGTGACTTGCCCAAGGTCACACAGCTAGTAAGTGTTAAGTGTCTGAGGCCAGATTTGAACTCAGGTTTGAACTCACCATCCCAGGGCTGGTGCTCTATTTACTGCACCACCTAGCCACCCCCAAGAACTTACATTTCTAAGAAAGAAAGAAAAAACTCAATGTGGGATTATTGTGGCAGAGAATTGTCCAGCACTTTTATTGGGAAGTAATGCAGGAAGGAATTTTAAATTAAAACCAATTCTTGTTTATCAGGCGGTGAAGTGGTACGGTGGATAGAGCAGTGGGCTTGAAGTCAGGAAGACTCATCTTCCTGGGTTGAAATCTGGCCTCAGACACTTACTAGATGTGTGACCCTGGGCAAGTCACTTAACCCTATTTCCATAGTTTCCTTATTTATATAACAAGCTGGAGAAGGAATCTTTGCCAAGAAAACTCTAAATGGAGTCACAAAAAATTAAATGTAACTGAAATGACCAAACAACAAACTTATTGGTCTGTCTTGAAAGCCTTGCTCTCTGAAAGTCTACAGTTGTTGATCATTTCCCATCATTTGTTGGTCAAATAAGAATGCATAGATGACTAAAGCTGTTTCCAAAGACTAGTTTTCAAGTTATTTTGGCTCAGTTGTTGAAAATTATTGCAAGGACAACAATATGTTTAAAGCATTACTGATTTTAGATACTACCATAGGTCATCCAAATGCACTTGGTTCATTGTGTGTGAATTCAAGCATATAAATTCACTGAGATGTAGATATGTATGAAGATTTAAAGAAAAAGAAAACAGTTCTATTTATAATGCTAACATTTTAAGCAACAATAACAATATTTTTGTAATAGCAACATAGACTTATCTTTAGATACAGTATTCAATAATTTTTAAAAGTTTTGCTTGCTGTAATGCTTTATAATAAACTTAAATCAGAAATGCAATTTTCTGTTAAGAGATAAACTGAAAAAGAAATACATTTACTCTTTTACTGTATATTAATAAACAGATTTTTTAAAAACTTCTATAAAATATTTTCATTGCATATTTCCACAGAGTAGGAATCAATCACCATATTTTAAACATAATTATAACTTATAGTGTAAATTTGAAAAAATGGGACCACTTCATAGCAATTTGTTATTTGAACTAATTGGGACCTAGCTGTGATCTTTTTGAGTGTAGGGATTATTTCCCTTTTTTGGTTTTGTATATGTATCCTGTATTCCTTTCCCTAGCAATTTAATTGGTTTAAGGACACTCCCTCTATCATTGTACTTCTGGCAGCTACTAGGGCTGTTGATTTGTTAATTATACTTCTTTGCTACCTGGAAGGGTTCATTTTGGCATAGGGGAGGTGGGAAGGAGGGAGGGGTTCATTGAGAAATGACAGATATATAAAAAGAAAGCATCAATATAACATTATTTTAAAAGGAGAACCTGTGACAAGCAGAAGATCAGTTTAATTCAATAAATTATTCCCTTAAAGCTAGACAAAGCTAGCAAGTTTGTATGTACAAAGAGCCAAAAGCTAAGTTCTGACTGCCTGGTACAAAATTGACAAAGTTTTTATGTTTTAGGACAATCCCAGGATGTTTATGTCCCTCAAACTTTGGTCTCCATGTGTTTTTACAAAGGAAGTTTCTTAGTTGAATAAGTTTGTAATTACAGTCAGACAAGACAAATGACAAAGTGGTGTCAGCTGGAATTTATGATCCCAGGATACCTGAGTTTTCCCCCATATGGATATGTCCCCAAGATAAGAGAAATCCCACTATTCTGCTTTCAGACATCCTGTCATAAACAAGAAGGATACCCACTGTCGACCTTATTTGGTCTTTCAAGTTACTGACACAGGGAAGGGCATTTTTAGAGCAAAGTAAAAGTCTGATTGATTAATCCAGGCTTTGGCTCTTATTGAGGTCCAAAAATGATATTAAATTATTATCACATCCAAACTCAGTAAAGTAATAGAGTGTTGTGGTGATATTGATGACCAGATAAATGGTTCATCCCAATCTGGAGCCGAGTTGACTTTGACAAGTAGGTATTTAAATATGCCTTGTCCATATATAACCACAACAGTGAGGCAGCTAGTTGGTTCAGTGGATAGGATCCTGGGCCTAGAGTCAAATGTGGCCTCTGACACTAGCCATGTGACCCAGGGAAAGTCACTTTAACCCTGTTTGCCTCAGTTACCTCATCTGTAAATGAACTGCAGAAGGAAATGGCAAACTGTTCTAGTATCTTTGCTAAGAAAACCCCAAATGGAGTCATGAGGTGGACATGACTAAAAACACCTGAGCATCAACAAATCTCAACAGTTTCCCCTCAATATGTAGATCTTACCTCCAAGTCGTGGGAAGAAAATTCATTCTCCACTTTGTACACTGCAGTTGGTTGACACCTTGCAAGCTCAGAGATAACCCCCATTTCAATTTCCACTGTATATTTGAATACTTCCACCTCTCACTCTTACTCCTCAAAACCTAAGTGTTGAGTTGAAAGTTTGGTTAAAAGAGGCAAACAGGTTAGATGATATATAAATTCATATTGTTTATTCCCTTAAAGCAGCAGATATGTGCAGCACAGAGCCAAAACGTAAGTTCTGTCTGATGAAAGGATGAACAGCTTTAAATATGTTTCAGGACAATCACAAGTCAGAATATTTGTGTCCCTCAGATTTATGGTCTCCATATGTGGTTAACTATACCATGAATAAGGAAGTTTCTTAGTTGAATAAGTTATAAATACAAATTGACAAGACAATTGACAAAGTAGTGTCAGCAGGAAATTACGATCCCAGGATAGCATATGCCCATATGATCCCAAGATAGGAGAAGTCCCACCACTGGTGTAATGGGAATTTGAAGATCTTCCCTGCCCCTTAATAGACCTAGGGGGGAGTTTGAAGACCTCTCCTGCTTTGAAAGTAAACTCTGCCCTCCTAATAGACTGAATATAGTCACATGGAGCCTGTGATGGAGGAAATTTGCTAAAGGGTGGAGCAGAGCCCACAGGAAGCTTCCCTGCAGTGAAGATAAATTCTGCCCCCTAATAGGCTGAATGTAGTTACATGGAGCCTGTGGTGGGAGAAGTTTGCTGAAGGGAAGCAGAGCCCACAGGAAGCTGGTCAGAGCTAGCCAGATGGTGGGGAAGACATCTCTTGAGTAGATGTTGATCTTGTATTGGTTTGTGGGAAGGCTGAAGGATGCTGTGGCTCTCAGCATTATTATGGTTTCTGAGTATCTTTGGTACTATGATGGAATCAGCTTATTGGTTTTGGGATTCAGTTTTCTGGTGTCTAAATAAATGCTTCAGTTCTGTCTTCTTCCTGGAAAGTTTGGTATATTTTGTAATTGAATGTCATGTGATACTTATAGTCATAGTCTTTATCTTTATTGTGGGTGCTGTAAATATTGCATTGTTGCTACATCTGATTGCAGGCATTCTGTCACAAACAGAGAGAATGCTCCTCGTTAACCTTATCTGGTCTTTGAAATTGCTGACATAGGAAAGGACATTTTTAGAGCAAAGCAAAACAGTCTAATTAGTTCAGGCTTTGGCCCTTATTGGGGTTCCAATAATCTGAAATGATTAACAAAAGTTATCCTACAGTTTCAGACAAAGAAATCAAGGCTATCTATAGTCATATGAAGAAATTCTCTAAATCACTGTTGATTAGAGAAATATAAATTAAAACAATTCTGAGGTACCACCTCACATCAAAGTGGCTAATATGACAAAAAAGGAAAATGATAAACGTTGGAGAGGATGTGGGAGAACTGGGACACTAATGCATTGTTGGTAGAGTTGTGAACTGACCTAACCATTCTGGAGAACAATTTGGAATTATGCCCAAAGGGCTATAAAATTATGCTTTGATCCAGCAATACCACTGCTAGGTCTGGACCCCAAAGAAATTATGAAAAGGAGGGGAGAAGAGGGGAAGGATCTATTTGTACAAAAATATTTATAGCAGCTCTTTTTGTGGTAGCTAAGAATTGGAAATTGAGAAGATCTCCATCAGTTGGGGAATGGCTAAATGAGCCATGGTACATGATTGTGATGGAATATCATTGTGCTATAAGAAATGACAAGCAGGATGATTTCAGAAAAACCTGGAGAGACTTATATGAACTGATGCAAAGTGAAGTGAGCAGAACCAGGAGAAAGTTATAACAGTAACAGCAATATTGTACAATGAAGAACTGTGAATGATCTAGCTGTTCTCAGCAGCACAATGATCTGAGTCAATCCCAAAGCACTAATGATGAAGCATACTATCCATCTGTATTGTTAATGTATGTTTGCTTAATGGGAAGACCTTTCCCATCCATTAATAGGCCCATGTGACTTGCTTGAATCACATGGAAGCCTGAGTAACGTGAGTCTTTGGTGGGAGGAGCTTGCTGAATGTGCAGAGCAGGAAGGGATGGAGCATGAAGGGGTGGAGCAGAGCTCAGAGGAAGTTGGTCAGAGTAGTTAGAGCTGAGGGAGAAAGAAGGAACAGGCAGCAAGCTAAGAGTATCCATTTATGGGAAGGCCCTAGCAGGGGGAAGGCTTGGGGATGGTAGTGCCACTTGCATTGTTATTGTATGTAGATTTCTTTGTTGCTATGAGGGATTTGGCTTTCTGGTGTTTGAATAAATGTTTTGGTTCTGTCTTCCATGTGGAGAGTCTGTTATATTTTGTGCTTCAGAATTATACCAGTATATTCATAATCACCATAGGTGCTGTGACTAGCACATTGGTACTACAGAGGCTCCAGAGAAAAAAACTGAAACTATCTGAATATAGATTGAAGCATGCTATTTTTATTTTGTTTCTTTTTTTTTTATTAGAGTCTTCATGTACAAAGTGAACAATATGGAAATGTTTTACATGATTGCACATGTTTAAACTATATCAGCTTGTTTACTATCTCAGGTAAGGGGGGGGGAAGGGACTAGGAAGGGATAGAATTTGGAACTCAAAACTTAAAAAAAAAAAATCTTTAAAAATTGTTTTAACATGTTTCACCCTGCCAGAGTTTGTTCTAAGAAAGACAAACAAAATTAGGCTGTATGTGCTTGTTTATTTCTATCAAAGTGAGCAGACTGCATGCAAGGGAGCTCAATTAAAATGGGCTTGCTTTGGGGTCAGGCTACACAGATTATGTACCCATAGAGTAACAAAGTGTTCCTCCCCTTCCCCCTGACTAAGTATGCTTGTGACAGCCAAAATTATACTTACTATGGAACAAGAGAGTGCCCCTAGGGTGTCTGGTTTCTATCAACCATAAACAAGGTAATGTCATAAGAAAAGAATATCATAACAGGATAGTGTCCATAAAAGATAAGAGAAGTGCCATTAATCAAAGATAGTATCCAGTTCAAGGTGCCTGGTCCTTATTAGTCATAAATAGAAGAATGCTCCCAGTCAGCTTAATTTGTGGGTTCACTCAGAGCACTTCACAGGGTTTCAACCAGGGTGTCACACATATAATTAGGGGGGAAATTAAAAAAAAAAGTTATGCTGACTCAGTGACCCCATTATTTCCAGTCCTGCTTGTCAATCAGTGTTGAGGGAGGCTTTGTTGGGGTAGGTTGTCACCCTGTCTGCAGCTTTTGTTTTACCTGTTATCCAGCACATAGCAGGTGGTCCCCTACTTGCAAGCTATAGTTTAGAAGCCCATCTACCCCCATTATCTATAATCTCATTTCTTTATGTTGCTACCTTGACATATTTTAAAAATAAACTTTTAATTCTCTCTTTCCTGAATTTTGCTTTATTAATCAGCGTGAAAACCAGAACAAAGAATTTTCTTTTTAACATGTACTATAAGATTTTTGTAATAAGAATTATCATATTAAAAGGAAGAAAAAGAAAAAACTAACATGAAAGGGGGTACCCATCTATTGGGAAATGGCACTGTGGTATATGAATGTAATGAAACATTATGTCATAAGAAATGATGGAAGAGATCATCACAAAATATGAACTGATGCAGAGGGGAGCATAAGCAGAATGAGAACAATTTATGCAGGCATATAGAACATTAAAATAAACCTTGATTCATTTTTTAATTTCATTAAATATTTTTAAATTACATTTTAAAATATTTTAACATTAAAACAAAAAATTAGTTCTAAATTTTCTCCCTCCCTCTTCTCCTTCTTGAGAAGGCAAGCAATATGATAGCTATTATACATGTGAAGTTATGCAAAACATTTCCATATTAACCATGGTATAAAAGAAAACACATACACACACATACATGCAAAACACCAAGAAAAATGTAAAAAGTGGAAAAAACTATGTTTCAGTTTACATTCTGATTTCATCAGTTCTCTCTCTAAAGGTTGATAGTGTTTTTCATCATGGGTTCTTTGAAATTGTCTTGGATCATTGTCTTGATGAGAATAGCTTAGTCTTTCAGTTGATCATTAAAATGTTTTTTGTACATTAAAATCAATGTTCTTCTGGTTTTGTTCACTTCACTTTGCATCGGTTCATACGAGTCTTCCCAGGTTTTTCTGAAACTATCCTGCTTATAGCACAGTATCCTATCACAATCATATACCACAACTTGTTCAGTCAATGGGCATCCCCTCAATTCCAAGTCTTTGGCACCACAAAAAGAGCTGTTATAAATATTTTTGTACAAATGTGTCTTTTTCCCTTTTCTTTGATCTCTTTGGGATGCAGACCTAGTAGTGGTATATTGGTGGATCAAAGAGTATGCACAGTTTTCTTAGCCCTCTGGGCATAGTTTCAAATTGTTCTCCAGAATGATTGGATCAATTCACAACTCCACCAACAATGCATTAATGTCAAAATTTTTCCATATCCCTTCCAGCATTTTTCATTTTCCTTTTTGCAATGTTAGCTAGCCTGATAGATATAAAGTGGTATCTCAGAGTTGTTTTAATTTGCATATCTCCAGAAATAATTTAGAACATTTTTTATGTGTCCATTGATAGCTTTGATTTCTTCTGAAAACTGCCTGTTCCTATCTTTTTTTTTTCTTTTTTGGAGGGCATTTGGGGTTAAGTGACTTGCCCAAGATCACACAGGTAGTTTTTGTGTTAAGTGTCTGAGGCTGGATTTGAACTCAGGTTCTCCTTACTCCAGGGCCAGTGCTCTATTCACTGTGCCACCTACCACCCCCGTTCCTATTCTTTGACCACTTATCAATTGGGGAATAGCTTGTAATTTTTTTTTTTATAAATTTGGCTTAGTTCTCTCTATATTTGAGAAATGAGGACTTTTATCAGAGAAACCTGTAAATTTTTTTCAGTTTCCTGCTCTCTTAATTTTGGCTACATTAGTTTTGTTTGTTTAAAATCTTTTTAATTTTATGTAATCAAAATTATTCATTTTACCTCCCATGATCCTCTCTATCTCTTGTTTGGTTATAAACTCTTCCTTTATCCATAGATGTGACGGGTAAATTTTTCCATGCCTCCCTAATTTACTCAGGATATTACTCTTTATGTCTAGGTCATTTGTCCATTTTGACCATATGTTTTGTGAAATGTTGGTCTATACCTAGTTTCTGACAAACTGCTTTCCAGTTTTCCCAGCAATTTTTGTCAAATGGTGTGTTCTTATTCCCCAAACTTTGATCTTTGAATTTATCAAACACTAGATTACTATGGTCATTTATTGCTGTGTATTGTACACCTAATCTAGTCCAGTGATCCATCATTGATGTACAACATTATAAAGAAAAAACAACTTTAAAAGATTAAGATCAATGCAGTGGCCAATCATGATGGACCCAAGATGCAGAAAGAAACATACATTTTTTGGGTATGACTATTGTATGGATTTGCGTTGCTTGACTATACTTGTTACAACAACTGCCCCCCCCCACTCAGTTTTCAGTTGAGAGAAAGTTGGGAGAGAACAATAGTAATGCCCCTTAAAAAGAGGACTGTTGAAACCTTTTTCAAAATGCATAGAAGGGAACAGAAGGAGGCACACACTAGCAGGATAGTTTTGAAAGTAGCATGGAATTATGTGTTGTTTTTTTTAAAGCAAGTGGTATGAAATGGAAACTCACAGTTTCATATCCAAACCTACTTTTTTGTGTTCTGCTGTATATGTAGAAACATTCTTTTTGGTGAGTCTAAGTTTGGAATAAATATAAAGTTAAAAAAAAAAAAGAATTATTGTCAGGGAGTACCCTACTGGTGACCAGACTGTTGAACATTGCTCATTGTAGTAACAGAATCATAGGTTACTACACTGGGGAGATGGAAAACTGAAGAATCTTGAGAATTTGACCCCAGGAGGCCTTGTTTCTGCTCCCTGGGCTGCACTGGGGCTAGAATCTGGACTTTTCTGACAAGGCTCTGAATTCCAGCAATTTTGTCAGCTTGTTCTCTGCAAATCAGACTAGAGAGTTCCTTCACAGTTGCAATCTGAGTAAATATTTTCTTGAGGGGAAGAAGTAGGGCAGCATTTTTTTTTAACCCTGAGTTCATCTCTTTCCTCACACACCTACTTGACAACTAGGAACTTAACTACAAGGAGAGTAAAAACAGACAGTGTTATGAGATAAAGTTGATATGGAAATAGAGTCAGACATAGGAAACACTATCTGCAAGGAAGGTACCAGTTTATACCCAATATAATAGTGGTTTCCAAACTTTTCAAGTATGAGAATACTTTTTTTAAGATGAAAAAAGTTTCATAACATCCTTACCCCACTCTAGGTCCTAGTTAGTTGTACCCATTTATTGAGAAAATACATCATAACAAAAAGCTAGGACTTCAGTAATTCTTTAAAATAAATTTATAATGATAGCTATTCTAATAAGAATGCTTTGGACTCAGTCTTCCATGTCAAGACCTGCCACATCTCACAGTTCTAGGGGTACACTTGGATTGGGGTGTTGCTTCTCTAATGTTATTGGCATGTCCCTGATGGTTTTGTTTCCCTCACTGTTAGCTTCTAGTAACTAGTATTCCAGTTCCATTTAAAATCAATTAGCTTTTAGATAAGAATATTTACTTTGAAGATATAGTAAGAACAAATATACAACCATTTCTCCCCCAGCACCCTAGGGGCATGCTCTCCCCATCCCACCTTTGTCTCTGAGGAGAGAGGTCTCACTTTTAGTTCAGAACCTACACAGCCATTGGTCCCATCGAGTTCCCATTTAAATGTGCCAGATGAGTCCTTGTCTTGGCTCTCACCAGACTGGGTCATTCCTTGTCCTTTGGGGTTTTGATGCTGAGCTGGCTGCAAAACCTGACATGGTTCCCAACTCTCAGATTCCTAGATTCTTGATGTCTTGTTCTCTAACTCAGGAGCTCCAGATTAGTCTTTGCCTTTAGAGGAAAAGACTTCTCCCTATAAAGCGGTTACCCCACTTGCATGTGGGAAATAGGCATTAGTCATACATGCTAATATACCTAATGAGTGTCATTACTTTTTTTAAAAAAATCACCCATTTGGAAAATTGGCAGTCATGGGTTTTGAACACATTGTTAATGTCCCCAATCCAGAAGAGCCCTCTGAGGTCCCAGTGAGGTATAAGCATTGTCCTTTCACCTGCTTCCCCAGCACCAGGAAGGAATTTCAAAACAATCAATGTGTTACCATCTTCTACAGTCCAAATGTACAGGTGAAAATCACAATTATCACCAAATAGAGTTATGCAGATTCAAAAATGAATATTTCACAAAGTTTACCAATGATTAATACTTTCTTAGTATTCAACAAGTACCTGGCTTGGTACTCAAAATGTCATTCTCCAACACAAAGGCAATAAAGAAAATAAAATCAGCTTCGGGTCTCAGAAGAAAACCCGATCTGTACAGAACTTCCCAGACCATGTAGGGTTCTCCCCAAAGGGGTTAAGTACCTGAAATCATCTGGAAGTTAGCCCCTTACTCTCAGGTGAGAAACCAACTGTCCTGGCTGGAATACCCTCCACAGAATTCCCAGGACATCCTCCTGGGAATCCTCCACTATTCCCTCAGTGCATAAGGCCATCCTTAGTGGTTCTGGCAAATTTATTCTGGGTCCCTATTCCAAAAGCAACCCAAAATTTCCACCAGTGAATCCTTGCCACCATAAAGGCAATCTTGCTGGAATTCTATACTTAATCAATAACAGGACAAGTAGACTCAGAGAAAATAGCACACAAGGTCAAATAAACCCCAAATACATCACATTTGTAAGAAAAGGAATTAATCTCTAAGGGTTGATTACTTGGGGTTTTTAGAACAAAGGTAAATCTAACCTTATAGACTTGCAGGGAATATGGATCTCATAATAAGACAAGCAATCTGTCAGTTCAAATGTAAAAAGAAAATAGGAACATTTTTCAGCTAGGTATCAGAATTTTAATGATCCATATGATATAATAATGCAATGATCATTGCCCCATTGTTCTAAGGGTGTGCTGAGGGATTGGGATGTCTCCTATCTGATGCTATTAACTTAAGCCCTGCCCCCTCACCATTAGCCACCAGTGACTAGTGCCTCAGTTCCATTTAACCATTTATCATCAATTACCTTTTAGAAAGGAATATTTATTTTTAAGACTGTAGCAAGAACAAAAGTATGAGCATTTCCTCCCACTCCCTCAAAGTTACCCAATAAAAATGTGATGGGAAGATGTAGCCAGCTTGACTTTGGAATAGTGAGCCACAACATAATTGCTCTGCATGGGACCCTGTCTGGAATAAAAGGGACCCTTTTCCATTTGCAGGGACCAATGGAAGGATTCTCCACATTTGTGTGTGTGTGAATACTCTAGGATCTTAGAGAAACTGGCAAAAAAAAATTTCTTTGTTTTAGGCTATGATTGTACTATTATTTTTCCAGTATGTCTTTCCCATTCAAGTCCCTTTTGAAATTATTTTTACAAGATTCAGTAATATAGTAATAGTACTTAAACATTCAACAAATTAATGAATGAAAAACCTCATTACACTAGTTTTGATTTAGCTTAATGTTTGCAAAAATGTTTTACATATATTATCTTACTTGATCCTATCATAACCTCCATTTTAAAGATGAGGAAAATGAGGCTGAGATATCAGGTGACTTTCTCTGAGTCACACAGCTAGTAAGTGTCTGAGTTGGGATACAAACTCAGTTATTCCTGACTTCCAGTCTAGTACACCTAGCAACCTTTATTTTAGACATCACATTTGAAAATAGTAATATTCATGTGAGATACTTAGTCTAAAGAAAGTTGGCCTTTTAATTTTTAATTTATTTTGTTGATATATTTGTTTTTATATCACCTATATTTCCTGTCTTCCCTGCCCCTCCAAGAGATTTTCTCCCTTATAACACACAGTTTTTAAAAAGAAGAAAAAGATCAAAACAGATCAATACATTAAATTATATGTCATTAATTATTATACTCAGTAACACAATGTTTTACTGGAGTTAAAGATAGAAATGATAATGAATATCTGTTCAAAATTTTAAAATAAAATTCTGTCAAACAGAATGCAGTAATTTATACAAGAAATCATTCATTATGGTCAAGTTGGATTTATACCAAGGATGGTTCAACATTAAGAAAATAATCAATGTTATCAATAATATTAAAATTAAAATTCCAAATCACATGATTATCTCAATACATGCAGGAAAAGCCTTTGAAAAAGTACAACACTCATTTATGCTAAAAACCCTACAAAGTATAGGCAGAGAATAGCTTTTTAAAAAATGCCATAAAAAGTATTTAAAATCAAAAGCAAGCATCATATGCAATGGGGATACCCTAGAATTTTTTCCAATAATTTACGAGTAAAGCAAGAATGCCTACTTTCCCCACTGGTATAGTTCTACAAATGCTAGCAATAGCAGTAGGATAAAAGAAAGAAATTAGAGACATAAAGAATCGTAAAAAGGAGATAAAACTATCCCTATTTGCAGAAGCTATGATGATATAGTTGGAAAATCCTAAGGAATCGGCAAAGATACAGTAGCTTTGGTGAAGTCGTAGGTTATAAAAAACCCTCAAAAGCCAAATACATGTCTATATAACAAAACCCGTAAGTCAACAATAGAATGAGGATTCCAATTCCACACACTTATAAGTTCTGGGTTTGACCTACCAAAACACACAGAAGACTTACATAGATTCAATTATAAATTGCTACTTAAAAAATAACAAATTTCAATAGCTAGCCTCAGAATATTCAGTGATCAAGCAAAGTTAATTTAAACTTTTAATGTTATGCCAATAGATTTATCAAAGTGATACTTTATAGAACTTGACAAAATAACAACAAAATCCATTAAAAAAAAAAACCAAAGATTTAGAAAATCATGGGAAATTATGAAAAGGTAGGAACAAAAGAAGAATAGCCTTACAAACCTTAAACTGAATTATAAAGCAGCACTAATTAAAACATCTTATATTAATTTAAAAAGATAAAACAATGGGACAGACTAGACAAGGGAGAATCAGAAGTAATAGAACTTGAAAACCCAGTGTTTGATAAACTTGAAAACATAAATTAGGAAAGACCTCACTATTTGATTTAAAAAAAAAAGTGAAGAAACTGGAAAATTAGGCTTTGATCAGCACTTTACACCATATTCCACAACATATTCTTTTTTTTTCTTTTTGGAGGGCAATTGGGGTTAAGTGACTTGCCCAAAGTCACATGGCACGTTTGAACTCAGGTCCTCCTGACTCCAGGGCCAGTGCTGTATTCACTGTGCCACCTAGCTGCCCCTCCACAACATATTCTAAATGGATGAATATACTTAAAGATCCTGTTACTAAAAAAATTAGAAGAGAAGCAGATCATATAATAGTAATAGCTATGAGTAGGAGTAACCAAAGATTAGAAATAATTACAAAAGATAAGGTAGGTGACTGATTATATGAAACTGAAAAGTTTGTGCATAGACAAAATTAATGCACTTAGAGTAAGAATAGAAGTCAAATGGGAGGAGGGGGAATTGTACCAAATTTCTCTGATAAGGGCTAGGTATTTAAGTGATAATCATTTAATATCATATTTTGGCCAAAGTTTGAATTAATCAGACTGCTATGCCTCATTTTACAAAGAAGGCTCTCTTTCTATATCAGCCACTCCAGAGACCAGATAAGGCTGGGAGTAGGATTTAAAACAGGCACCCAGAGATCATAAATTCCAAACAGACCCAGCTTTGTCTCTGAGAATATCTCTCCTTATGTTTACAAAGCCTACTTTATGGCCCTTCAGGATGAGACCCTCAACTCGAGGCATTAACTTGAGTAATGAGACTTTTTCTTAAGATTTTCTGGGCATATACCATGTTATGGATTGTTAATGGTAAAGAAAATATAGATATTCTGAATCATAATTTCAATTGACACTTTGTCATCTCTCTTGTTTTATTGTATTTACCATTTATTCAATTAAGAAAATTCCTTTCTCATACAATGATTAAGCCATTATGGGGATCATAAATTTGTGTGACTCAGCCACCCTGTATTGGGATGGTCCTAAAATGTACTTATGCTCCCTGGTGGATAAGCAATCCTGAAAAGGATTTGGTAAGACATGCTATTCCTCCTTGAATATCCTAGACAGCTCTGTAAAGTATTAATATCTGTATGAAATAATTTTCCAAATGACTAACAATAAGAGAAACGCACATAACACAATCCCAAGGTCTTACCTCATATTCTGCAACTTGGCAAAAATGACAAAATATGGGAACAGTCAATGTTTGAAAGGTTGTAGGAAGATAGGCACACTGGTGTATTGTTAGTAGAACTGTGAATCAGTACTATTTTGGAAATTAGTTTGGAATTATAAAAAGTGACTAAAATATCCATGCCATTTGACCTAGAGATTCTATAACTAGGTTTATACCTCATAGAATCATTGATAAGAAGAAAATCTTGATATACACCAAAATATTTATAGCAGCACTTTTTTGTGATAGTCAAGAATTGGAAACAGTCAAGATGCCCATTGATTGAATAATGGCTACATAAAATATGGTACATGAATGTAATGGGATATTACTATGCTATAAAAAATGATGAATGTTATGAATACAGAAAATCATGGAAAGATCTATATGAACTGATACAGAGCGAAGTAAGCAGAGCCAAGAAAACAATATCCACAATGATTACAACAATGTAAATGGAAGAACAAAACAAAAATCAAAAGTGAAAGTTATAAATTACAAAGAACAGACTCAAAAGAAGAGGTATGAGAAAACACTATCTCACCCCTTTGCAGAGGACAGAGAACTATAGGTGTTGCATATTGCATATATTTTCAGACTTTTAAAAATATGTTGATCTGTTGTGTTGATTTTTCACTCTTTGTCTTTAAAAATACTATTTATTACATAGGATGGCTTTTTAGGCAGGGGAATGAGTAGGATACTGTGGAAAATGATGATGGTGTAAAAATAAAGACAAAAACATTTAAAAATTATAATAGTTAGTACATATATGGATTCAGCATATGTTTGGCCTTTGAAAAATGTGACCAGTACTTCAGAATTGCATTCCCTAAAGTAGAGTTTGAATGCTTGGCAGTTCGGCTCAAGAAAGGAACTCAGTGTCTGGTACCTTTTCTTGCCAGGTGATCTTCATAATATTGATAATTCAGATGAAAGCAATTCAGTTTCCAGGCATGGAACTGGTATACTGTCCAGGTTTCACAAGCATACAGCAATGAGATCAGCACAATGGCTCTGGAGATTTTCAGTTTGATAGGCAATCTAATACCTCTCCTCTCTCACATTTTCTTTCAAAGCCTCTCACACATTGAATTAGCTCTGACAATGTTCATGTCAACCTCATCATCTATGTATACATCCCTGGAAAGTATACTGCCAAGGTAAGTGAATTTACCCATAGCATTCAATGTTTCTCCATTTTTTGTATGTGATGGTTACACATATGGATGGTGTGGTGCTGGCTGGTGGAAAACATGTGTTTTATAGGTATTAATTGTTAGGCCAAAATTAGCACAGGCAGTAGAGAACCAATACAAACTTTGTTGCATCTCAGCCTCAGAAGCTGCACTGAGTGCAAAATCATCTACGAACAGAAAACCATGCACCAACTCTCCCTCCACTTTAGTCTTGGCTTATAGCCTTTTCAAGTTAAATGATTTATGATCAGCAGGTAGCTAACCTTGACGCTGTTTTTAGCTTCATTCAAGTCACCTGACAACATTGCTGAAAACATCATGCTAATAAATGATTAATCATATCATATCATGACATGTCATATCATCATATATCATATCATATCTGTCGCAAAAAATTATTCATAATGTTTAGACACAAGGCTTCTGTCTAGTCTATTAGTCTTTGGCTTCTCTCATTCCTTAATCCTTAGCCCTATTTTCTAACATACTTTTCTCCATCCTCAGCTGTTTCCACCTTTGCATTAAAATCATGAAATGCCAAAGTATATGGGACAAGTGTAGGGACTGGATCTATATATACAGCTTCCATCTTGAACTTCATTACCAACTGCCTTTTGGGTGTCTCAAATTCAATATGTCTAGAACAAAGTTGTCTTTTCCTCCAAAACTTTCCTTATTCTCTACTTTCCTATTGATGAGAGCACCATCCTCCTCCCAATCAACCAAGTCTCGGTCATCCTGAACTTATTCTCAATTCACTTCAATCCACAGCCAAATTTTGTTGATTTTTCCTTCACAATATCTTTCATATACATTAACTTCTCTCAACTTATACATCAACCACTCTAGTTCAGGTGCTAAGATTCTTCTAATGGGTCTCTCTGCCTTAAGTCTCTTCCCATGCTAATCCATCCTTGACTCAGGTGCCAAGGTGATTTTCCAAAATGTAGATCTGACCATCTGATCTCTATTACCTCCAAGATCAAAGATGAAGCTCTCTTTTTGTTAATGCATTTGTTGTTGTTGTTAAGTCCTTTCAGTCATGCCCAACTCTTCCATGATCGCATTTGAAGTTTCTTGACAAAGATACTGGAGTGGTTTGCCATTTCCTTCTCCAGTTCATTTTACAGGTAAGAAACTGAGACAAACAGTTAAATGACTTGCCCAGGGTCACACAGCTAGTAAGTGTCTGAGGTCAGATTTGAACTCATAAAGATAAGACTTCCTGACTCTAGGTCTAGTACTCTATCCACTGTGCACCTAGCTGCCCCTTGTTACTACATTAGCTACTATTATGTTCTTTTTCAAAAGGTCAAAATTTTTAATGATGCCTTTGTATTTATATCATATTAATTTCCAAATACAACTACTCACCTCCCCCACCAAGCACACCATCCCCTGTTTAAAAACAAAATAAATAAAATGAAAAGAAAGAAAAGCAAAAGTATTTTGGCAAAATCAACCAATACATTAGCTGTATCTGATAGTACATGCATTATTCCTTACCCATATTTCCCCACCTTTTCAGTGGAGAGAAGGAGATGCTACTCTTTTTCATGGTAGTTCTGTCACAAATCAGCCCTGCCATAGTGGATAGGGAGCTGACCACTCAGTCTGAAAGACTTGTACTCAAGGCCCACCACTGACACATAGTAAATAGGTGACTTCAAGGAACTCTCAAACTATAAATTGCAGGGCAAGTGCAAGTGATGATCTGCTTTGATAGGAGTGTCCTTAGTTCTCTCTATAGCAATGACATCAAAGTTCTAGTTCTTTTACCTCCTCCCCCTAGCCTCTCTGTCAGTCTCTCTCTCTCTCTCTCTCTCTCTCTCTCTCTCTCTCTCTCTCTCTAATACAACACACATACTTCTGCAAATATTTGTCATGAACATTGCAATATGAGATGGCCAAACATTCAATGAAATAATGTTTCTATTGCCTTTAGGCATGTGATAAAACCAACTCTGCAAGCTCTTTTATTTGCCCTCCAAGCAAAATCTAAGAGTCTACCTTCCATTTAGCTATATCTTTTTCTGATTTCATTTATAGTAAAAATATTAATTTGATACAATTCAGTTTCTCCCTTATTATGTCCTTTGGCATTGGACAAGTTTCTCCCGGCTTGAATACAAACAGCTGTCCGTACATAAAGTATATGAATAATCTAAAAACTGTGATTCTCAGTGCCCTCTATATTCTTTTCTGCCACTATATTACAGAAGTGGAAAGTGGTTTCACAACAGGTCCATTTTGTATTTTTCTTTTATTTGTGGGTTGACACAGTCAAAGAACTAATTATCAACTGGCCAGACTATGGGTCATAAGTTTCCCTAAAATTAGGTCTTTCCTCAGAAAGTAGACTTATTCTCCTGCTGAGACTATACTGAAAGACTTTCCAGTATGAAAGGACATACCGGTAGCCTTCCAGAATCCAGGACCTCTACCACAGCATGATGAGGCATCAGCAAAGGACTGTGAAAAGCTTTAAAAAAATAAATGCTTATTAGTATATCATTTTTGTGTAATTTACATTTTCCAATATATTTCTACTTCCTAGAGGGCATTCCTTATAACAATTAAAAAAGAGAAAAACAGTTGTCAAAACTAATCAAAACACTGAAAAAATCTGATATAGATACAATGTTCAATACCCAAATGCTCCCACCTTTGCAACAAAGGTGGGAAAATGCCTTTTCATGTCTCTTCTTTAGGGTCAGTCTTGGTCATTGTAATTTGTGAAGGCCTCTTCATCAGTATAAAGCAATTGCTACAACAAAGAGGCCAGAAATACCTAGAAACTTGCCTCCACAAGCAAACCCTGCCAAGCCGAGAGATATAGTTCTATCAGTGAGCAGTTGTACACTGCTCCGGTGAGCAGCAGTGATTTAGAATGTAAAGAATGTAAACTCCTTTGCAAAATCTTTTGAGGGAGTCTAATAGAAAATTAGGAGCAGTGTCACCTCATAAAACATTGGAAAATTATAGAGGGGAAAAAAATGAAAGACCCAATTAAGTCAGATTATCCTGGGAACTTTTCCATTTGATGGTAGAACTATGAAAAGAGAATAACAAATGGACAAAAATGGAAGATATGTCAAGATTTCTATAACACACCGTTTTCTCCATAAATGTGAGTAGAGGACATTGGGACATCACTGTCCCCTATGTGCTGCATGAAGAAGTAAAAATGGTGTCAAGCAAATACAGACAGTAACAGCTGGATAAAATCCAACCTATTCAGAGGAGAGCTATGCCGGAGGCAATAATTTTGAGAGAGCTGAGGGAGCCCTTCTCAAAAAATTTGAAAGAAGGGGAGATGTCAAGCAACTGCAAAAATCACAGACAAAATGATGATCAAGAGGATATCATTAACTACCCATATGCCTTTATCTCAACCAAATCTTTATATTCCTGTACTCTAGTGAGTCTGTGATCTCATCAATCAATAAATCAAAATTCACCCATTAAGTTCTTTCCAGGATAAAGTCATTACTTCTAATCTCATCATCATGCTACTAACTCTAGCCTTGACACCATCTCTCTCGGACTCCCCTCCCCTTTTACTGGAGAGGGCAGAAATTGCATTTTCAGCTCACTCCGCACTGTATCTGCTGCTCTGCCCAGTTTCAAGGCCACAGAATGAGATTCTTCCCCTTTTACCCACCTCCTTTTCTGCCTCCTTAAGGGCAAGGGCTGTCTTTATTAATAGTATCCCCAGCACTTAGCACAATGCCTGGCACAAAGTAGGTGTTTAATAAATGTTTTTTGGATTGAATTACCTTATGCTAGGTGCTAGAAGTAAGTGTATTAGCATCTTGTCCTCCAAACATAAAGATAGCAATCCATATATTCCTCCTCATCCCATAGGACTCTTGTCCATTCCTTTAATCCCACCAAATTTCTGGGGGCCTTACTTTATATACTCTTTTCTTGTGTGGATATTCATGGATACCAATACACGAAAGCACAGGCTCTTGCTATGTGACCAGCCCTTCTTTTTTCTGGTTATAAATTTCTCTGTTAGTATCCTTTACACTGGTTCTCCAGGCCTGGAGTCAGGAAGACCTGAATTCAAATCTAGCTTTACTTACTCAGACCCTGGGCAAATTACTTAATTCTTCAACTGTAAAATGATATAGTATCTACATCACAGGGTTGTTGTGAGGATCAAATAAGAATATCTATAAAGCACTTAGCATAGTGGTAGTACATAGTAGGTGCTTAATAAATGCTTGTTCCCTTCTATAGCTATTTTTACTTTTTTTTTGCTTTTTGGAGGGCAATTGGGGTTAAGTGACTTGCCCAAGGTCACATGGCTAGTTTTTGTGTTGTGTCTGAGGTTGGATCTAAACCCAGGTCTTCCTGACTCCAGGGCCGGTGCTCTATTCACTGCCACCTAGCCGCCCCTATTTTATAATTTCTTGATATCTGAGAGCCCCTGAAGGATATCTCTGATGTTATCTCTGTTTTTGCCTCCTTCAAGACTTGTAGGATCTTAACATATGCATGGGAGTTAACTTGTTGAAAATCTTTAAAGTTACATTTTGTTCCATTCTACTCCCTCTTTCTCAATATCCAGTCAATGAGCAATAAGTATTATATTGTTTGCATCTTTCCCCTGATGATATATGGCTGTGAATAAGGCAATTTAGAACTCAAAATTTGGAGTCATCCCAAGGGTTGCGGGAGAGGACAGCTGGCATAGCAGGCTGCATGCAGCAATTCCCAAGATGATTGGAGAAATAATAAAAGAATAAAGAGGTGTATTAGCAGAATAGGAAAGTGAGCCAGCATGACAAATTGGATTGCTCCCCCACTGGGCTATGATGTCTGAGATCAAGGTGTGAACCCCCTGGGAGGAGAACCACTAGAAGAAAAGGGTGGCTGGGTTGTAAGCTGAACCAAAGCGGGAAGTACCTAAGTTCATGAAATCTGCAGGAAACTCTTCCCTGTCTGTTGGCCTTAATGCTAGGGTCTTCCCCTGCAAAGTTGCCTCCGATTCATCATTTTGGGGGCACATAGTGATTTGCATTAATCTGTGAACTCGTGGAGGGCAAGGGCTATTTTTGCCTTTCTCTGTCTCCAAAGCGCTTGGCACTCTGTGGGCTTTTAATAAATGCTTGCTGACTTGACAAATCCAATTCGAGGAACCACGTGTACTTGTTTGGGCGCAGGGACTCACGAACACTATGGGCCCTGCGCTGCCTGAATCAGGGTCACGCTCAATTAACTTTGGTTAGTTGACTGGGTCTGTCTCCGTCCCACCCTCAGTAGCAGAGGATCGATTTTCGGGTCGCGCAGGCTCAGTCTGGACAAGGAGCCGTCTATATACATTTTTTACGCTTTGAGGGTGGGAAAGTCGCTCGATGAACTTTCTCTGTGATGAATCCTGCGGGTCTTGGGTTCAGGAGAACCTGTGGCAGTCACACGGGATGAGGAAATGAACTAAGATGACAAAATTGCAGTGAAGCTCCCACGTTTACTCTCGGTGTAGGGCAAGTTTTCTAGGAAGAGTTCATCGAGCATGAGCGGAAGTGATGCGTCATTTTTGGTGACCTCAATGGCAAGCGGCCAGGAAAATACCTTTTTCGTCTCTCTCGTTTCACTCACAGGCAAAGAGGCAAAATACACATACGTGTCGGCAGAGGACAGTGCATTCGAATGAATATCACATTACCCAATGGAGTTCTGGCTTCCCTTAGTAAAGATGATGGAGCATTAGGAGACTCGTAGGAAGAATGCTTCCGGGTCGCCCTGTGCCCTGATCTAAGATGGCGGACGAGGCCACCCGGCGTGTTGTGTCCGAGATCCCAGTGCTGAAAACGAACGCCGGGCCCCGGGATCGGGAGCTGTGGGTGCAGCGACTCAAGGAGGAGTATCAGGCTCTTATCCGGGTTGGTAATGATTCCTGGGTCGTCTGGGTTGGGGGAGGAGGAAGGTGGACAAATGGGTTCTACGGCAATAGGCTCCGGGCGGAAGCTGCTTCCGGTTTTTCTTTTTTGGGGGCCCCTTCTCCCCCAGCCCCTCAAGATGCAGCTATTTGAAGGACGAGTGGGAGAGAAAGTTTCCAATTTCCGAGCCACGGGACTCGAGGACCCTGATCGTCGCGCCGTTAGTTGCAGGGCGTTAATAGGGCGCCTTCAGGAAAGTGACGTGTCCCTCCTGTCCAGGAGTGTGCCCTGGGGCCCCGGATGAAGCCTCCAGAAGGCCGGCGCTGGAGGCCTTACGTGGGTCTCAGCTCCCTTTGCTTCTGAAATATTGTCTCCTGGGGAGTGCTACCTGCTCGGACTGGGAGCTCCCAGAGAGCGGAGGGAGCGGAGGTGATGATCTGGAGCTTTGGATGGAGAGATGCTCCTTTGAGACCACCTCTCCCTGTCCTAACCTCCAGCTCCCCACTTAACTGCCCCGTGGACGATTTCACCCTAGAAGCCCCTGGGCATCTCAAAGTGGGTGTGTCCAAAACTGAACTTGTTGTCCTTCCCACTAAGCCCACCCCTTCTCCAGGTTTTCAAGTTGATGTTTGACGGCTCTGCCGTCCCAGGTTCAGTCAGAAGAAAGCCTTCCTTGACTGTTCCTTAAACCCCTCTCCTATACTCTCAATGTTGAGTCACTTGTTTCTGCAAACGTCGCTTAAATCTGCTCCCATTTCTTCATATAAGCGGCACCTGTGGTTCAGAACCTTACTGAATCTTGCCTAGGCTACTGTAACATCCTTCCAATTTCAGTCTGTATTCCACCCAGCTAGCTAGATAATATTCCTAAAACATACATCCAGTCAAACCATTTTCCTCCGCAAAATCTTTAGTGATTTACTATTGCTCTAAAATAAAATATAGAGTTCTTAAGACTGAATTTTAAAGGTCTCTAAAACTTCATGTTACTCCTTTCATACCAAAATAACAATAGTAATGATGATACTGTTTTTTGTAATATATTACATAGCTTTGTATGTTTATAGAAATATTTAATAATATTTTCATATAGCACCTACTATGTGCTAGGCACTGTACTAAACACTTTAGAAATATTCTTTTAATCCCTGTAACCTTGGGAGATAGGTGCTATTATCTCCATTTTACAGTTTAGGAAACTGAGGCAATTGAAGTTAGGCCCTTTTCTAGTCAGCAGGAAGGTACTGGTGTTGTGTATATATCACCAAACTGGAAATCAGGAAACTTGGTTTCTAGTCTCTGTTGTGTCCCTAAACAGCTACATGGCTTCACCTTTCAGGGCCTTAATTTTGCAGTAGCTTGCTGGTGGGTCTGCCAGCCACAAGTCTCTTCCCACTGCAATCATCTCAACACTCAGCTATCAAAATGATCTTCCTAAAGTGAAGGTGTGACCATGTCACTTCTTGACCCACACTCCCACTCAATCAACTCCAGTGGTTCTCGGTCACCTCCAGGATCAAATATAAAATCCTCTATTTGGCATTCAAAACCCTTTATAACCTTCTCTCCCCCTCTCTGGTTTTCTTGTACCTTACACCCCTCCACATACTCCTCAGTTAAGTGATAGTGACATCCTTGTGGGTTTTCAAACAAAACACTTTACTTCCTGACTGTGCATTTTCAAACTGATTGTTTCCCTTGCATGGAATGCTGTCCCTTCTTATCTTCACCCTCTGACTTCCTTGAGGTTCCAACTAAAATTCCTCCTTCTGCAGGAAACCTTTCCCAGTTGTTCTTAATTCTAGTGCTTTCCCTCTGTTAGTTATGTTCAACTTATCCAGTATGATTTGTTTTTACTTAGTTATTTGCCTGTTGTCTCTCCTGTTAGTTTGTGGGCCCCCTAAGAGCAGAGATTGTCTTTTACTTTTGTATCTCTAGTACTTAGCACAGTGCCTGACACATAGTAGGACCTTAATAAATGTTCATTGGTCCTTAGGTTTCATGAAAAGAGCCTTTTGCTATGAGAAATCTGAAATTCTTTCCCCACTTTTCCCTCCATCTCCCCAGATGAAATTTTCTGTTACAGTGAAAGTATGGAGTAGAAATTCTGTGGATCCATTGTGTTGTAGTGTACCTATGACTGGCTGGGGAGGGCCCAAGATGACCCAGCAGAGCTAAGTTTAAATCCTAGCATTACCACTTAATAGTTACCTCAGGCACATCATTTAATTTCATCAATCTTCAGTTTTCTCATTTTGTGAAAAACAGATTATAAAACTTGGAGTGCTTGCTTCACACTGTTGCCAGGAAAGTGATTTGCAAAGCTTATAGTGCACTAAATATCTGTCATTTGCAGGAACAAATTTTCCTGCTGATACTTGTTTGGGTATTTTGAAGAAAGGCCTCTTGGTTTCTTCAAAGGGCTGTCTGCTTTGCCCTACAAGGAGTACCTCTTTGATAGTATACAGTCAGGGCAAGGGAAAGAATAAGTCACATTTTTGTAATTTTTGAACATTTTGTCATTTGTTCCTCAAAATGAAGTGATGCAAATATTATTATCCCCAGTGTACAAGTACGGAGTCTGGGAATCAGATGATTGTGTGACTTGGTCACATAGTGAGTAGAAGAGCTAGGCCTTAATACCTAGCCAGATTTACAGATTCCAAGTGATCTGCTGTATCTGATTGGGAAACACATCTGTCTGGGACTTCAGCTTTTGGTTAGAGGTGACCCAGGTCAAGGCCCCAGGGATTGTTAGGTTATTCTGAGAGGCCATATGGCCACATTTCTCTATGGTGAGAGGAGAATTTTCTTCCCTCTGAGCTGCCTCAGGGGTGTTTTCAAGTTTCCCATCCCTGGAGATTTTCAAGTGAAGGCTTTATGACTACTTGTTGGTAATTTTGTAAATATCCCAACAAGGTATGGGTTGGACTAGATGACTTTTGAAGTGCTTTCTAGCCTTCAAGTCTCTGATCTAATAATCCCTCTGTACCTCTAGTACGTGGAGAATAACAAGAATGCTGACAATGACTGGTTTCGACTGGAGTCCAACAAGGAAGGGACCCGGTAGGCATGGCGTCTGGGGAGGGGTGGGACAAGGGTGCTTCAGTGGGTAGGATTAGGGGTCTGGTACCCCAAATATTACATGTAGGGCTGCTTTCCCTATTCTTCCTCCTTCCTAATCAACCTAATGCTTGGGTAATACTTTAAACACAGCTCCTAGGTTTCCATTTTCTCCCAATTCTTATCCCACAATAGTCTTTCCAGGCCTATAACCCAATCTAAAGAGTCTGTGTGGTATGGGTAGAAAAGAGGGGAAGAGAAGTGGGTCTGAAATTTTGGAATTTATTACAGATGGTTTGGAAAATGCTGGTACATCCATGACCTACTTAAGTATGAGTTTGACCTCGAGTTTGATGTGAGTTGGTGGGATAGAAAATGTGGTGGTGGGGGAAATAAGGGAATCTTCAACGTGCCAGTTAGTCTCTTGGGCTAAGGAAAACTATTAGAATGAAGGGATGAAACTGGGATTTGAGGAGATAAGGGTACTTTGGGACAAGCATTGTTAACCAACAGCCACCTTCGTGGTCAGGGTTATAGAACCCTGCATGGGGAAGTTCGTAACTCTTTTATTCTTCTAGATCCCGATTACATATCCCTCTACTGCACCAGAGATTGCTGTTCCTGAACTGGACGGAAAGACGGCAAAGATGTATAGGTTGGGCCTGAATTGGAGATGGGCAAATGTTGGGAGAAGGGGAGCTCCATCTAATGTCTTTCATGTCAGAGGGATTTTTAACCTACCCTTTGCCAAGGATGGGATGGGGGAGGTTGATTGGCCTTTGTTTAATTTGCCAGGCAGGGGAGGGACATTTCTCTCCATTTCCTGTTGCTGTTATACCTTGTAGTTTGAGACCCTTAAATATTTTCACTTTCCTTTTCTCTTCCTCAGGGGTGGCAAAATATGCCTAACTGAACACTTCAAACCCTTGTGGGCTAGGAACGTACCAAAGTTTGGACTGGCTCATCTCATGGCTCTAGGGGTAAGTGTGGTGGTATATGGTGATCTATATATATAAATAGCATATATAAAAATTAGTGTCAGGGGGAATGAAATGGTAAAAGAAAGGTAGCTGAGAGTTACAAAGGCTTGGAAATGCTGCTGGATTCCCCCAAAGAATCTCTCAAAATTGGAATTTCTGTTGGGTCAAAGTATGCAGTGAAACTTCTATGAATTCCTTATTCTGTAGTTGGGCCCTTGGCTTGCAGTAGAAATCCCAGACCTGATCCAGAAGGGGGTGATCCACCACAAAGAGAAGTAACGTCTCTGCCTGAACTTCTGAGGTACTTGGCTCCTGCCTCCTTCAGCCATTACCACCTTCATCCACCCAGCTGATACAATGGGCCTTCTCTGCCTTTTGCTTTGAAGTTGCAGTGACTGGGCCTCTGGGTTGCATTGCTGTAAATGAGCTTTGCCCCTGCTCATAGTCTGGCCTTACTTGGGGACTGAGCTGAGAGCAGCTGGCAGACATTGGGACCATGATTCTGCCACTTCCTCACTACTTTGAAAGGTGTGAGGATCCTGGAGAGATGAAACATGAAAATTTGTGTCACCTCCTCTGTTGGAGACAGTAGCTAAGTCCTCCTTGAATAAAAGCTGCTTTCCCTGGCTCCTGTGTCTCATTTGTTTTTTGCTTGAAGAAGAGGGAGGGCAGAGGGAAGGGATGTCAGCTATTAACAGCTGACAGTAGACATGAAGTGGGCAAGTTGCAGTGGCTACTTCTGATCTAGAAGATAAAATACAAATTTTTCAGTCTGGTATTTAAGATCCTTCACTCTCCAAAAGTACTTCTTCAATCTTAATACTGCTTCTTTTCTCATATTTTTTATTGCAGGAACAATAGACTATTAGCTGTTCAGAATCATTCTGCTTTCTGCCTCCACATATGTACAAGCCTTCTCTCATGCCAAAAACTCATTCCTTTCTCTGTTAAAATCCTTCTGTAGGGAAACTTCTGAGATTCAGTATCTGACAGAGAAAAAGGACCCAAACGCAAAAAAAATATAGAAGCTTTTTTGTGGTGACCAACAACTGGAAACTCAAAAGCTGGGAAATGGCTTGACATGGTATATATATATGTAATGGAATACCAGTGCTGTAGAAAGGGGATGGTTTCAGAGAAATCTAAGATGAATGAACTAGAATGTTGACACCATTGTAAATGCAACTTGGAAAGACTTAAGGACTCTGAGCAATACAAAGACCTGCCAGAGGACTCATTAGTGATGAAGGATGCTATTCACCTTCTGACAAGTTATAGACAGGTTACAGATTGGAACTTTTTTGGGATGTTGCCAATGTGAGAATTTGTTTTGCTTGATTAAGCACAGTTACAAGGGTATTTTTCTTTAATGGGGAGGGAGGGGGAGGAAGAGAGGAGGGACAGATTTTTGTTACTCAAAAAAAATGAAGTTGAGGCTCAGTTCAGGTGCCATTGTCTTTATAAAGCCTTCCCTGATGCTCCCAGCTGAAAGCATCCGCTTCAAATTATAGAAATCAAGGAAAACTAATAAGCCTTTTCATGAACAAAATCAGTGCAATTACAAAAAAGGGAAGCTGTCAGATATTCTTGATTAAAGGTCATAGCTAAAGATCTACTAGCCAACATGTACAAATACATGAGAATGACTGTTCCTAAATCAAAGAACATGAACAAGCAGTTAAAAATACACATTTTGTTGATGCCTTTGTCCTTATATCACATTTCATCCTTTTCCTCCAATTCAGACCCTCTCCTTTTAGACCAGTGCTTAAGCAAAAGCAATTATGATTGCAGCTGATAATGTACGACTTGTCCTAGTAGCCCCCTGCTTTTCTGTGGTGAGAGGGTGGCATATTTTGTTTTATGCTCCTCTCTAGAACATTGATTTTTCAGTTACTCAGAATGAACACCATTTTATAGTGTTTCAAATCACTAACAAGAGAAAATCCCAGTTAAACTGAGGCTTCCACATCCATCATATTGGCAAAGATGACAAGTGGTGAAAATGATAAACGTAGTTATTGTTGTGGTGATACAGGCACTCCAGGACCTTGTTCAATATAACAGTTCTAGAAAACAATTTGAAACTATATTAGAAAAGTCAATAGTGTAAATACCCTTTGGCCCAGCGATCTCAACTACTAGGCATATGTACCCTAAGGAGATCAAAGACTAAGGGAAAGATCAAGAAACCCCACATTTATATTGGAGACAAAGCAGACCCCTATCAGGAAAAGGCTGAAGAAAATGAAACTTGGGAAGATGTGTATGAAGTAATGCAAATTGTCCAGAAGTAAGGGAACAAGATCTCTGCCCAATGCAGTTACCAATCCTGACTGAAGGACGGCTTCTCCTCAGAGCTGATGGATGCCCAATGAGGCAGGAATATTCTTACATATTACATACCAACACTAAGTTGGTTCTTTCTTCGTATCTACACACACCTCTGTTACATGGGACTGTCTAGGGGCTGAAGGTGGGGTGCTGTCAGAAAGAAACCAGGGAGAAAAAAACCAGCAAAACAACTGGCCTAGACCCTTCCGAATCTCTCTTCTGCCCCTATGAAACCCTACTTTGCATTTTCCAGTCTCTTGCGTCTCTGGATTTACCACCCCCAACAGAACAGTAGCTTCTTGGTCCTTTTTCATCACTGCATCCTGGTGGAGAGCAGGATTTTGCACGCTGGTGGCAACTTCATAATTGAATGAATGAGTGAATGCGCTTAGACTGTAGGACTGGCCCCTGCCGCACCTCTCAGGGAAGCCCCCTCCTGGCCGGGCTGAGGTTTGCCCAGGTGGGCCAGCTCCGGGTTTGCACCAAGTCAGCTGGCCTTCGCCTTAGAGATAGCAGAAGGCCCGCCCCTTCCTAGTGACTGACATCTCCCCCAGCAGGGCCTGGTAGCCTGCCGTTCCCTGTCTGTCGGAGAACCAGGGTCTTGTGGCCCAGCTGAATGACGCGCGAGGAGACGCCTGGACAAGGCCCTGGAGACGTCCAGCTCTAAGCTTGACTACTAGTCTTGGCTACGTTTCCATGGCACCCACCGCGGGACGCAAGGGGCGGGGCGACGCCAGTGCCGCGAAGGAGGCAGTCCGAGCGAATGCTGCGCTGCGCAGGCGCCCTCGTTCCGGGTGAAGCTCGGGCCCGGGCGCCGGGCGGGAGGAACAAAGATGGCGGTGGCGCCTGCGGCGGGAGCGGCCTCGGCGGCGGCAGGGCCAGCAGCCGGGCCCGCGGGGGGGGTTCTCTGGGGCAGGAGGGGGTGGCGCTGAACTGGGGCCCGGGCCCGCCTGGCCCCCTGCCGCCTCGCTGGGGACAGGTACAGGCTGAGGCGCCACGGGGGGTGGGAGGACTGGGGGGGGGGGTGGCGATGCTGCCCTCCCGCCACTGGGGCGCCGTTGGGGGCTGGGGGCACCGGCCGGTGTGCCGGCGGCGTCGGGGGAGGGCCGCGTTCGCAGCGGCTGGGCTGGGGGCGGGACGCCGCTACTGTAGTGGGAGGATGGCCGGCGGCCTGCCCGCGGCGGCCCGGGAGCCTCCTGCACCCGCAGCCAATCAGCGGCGACTACATCCCTGGCCCTGGGCCGAGGCACCTGTGGGGGAGGGGGCGCACCTCGGTGGGGGAGGGGGCCGGAGGTCCGAGAGATGGGACTGAGAGTGGGGTGGACTCCCCGGGCCTCCTTTCGGGTCTTTGGGTAGCCTTCCTTCCATTTGCATGGGCCCGGGATCCCAGAGGGGCGCGCCCCCCCCCCCCCCCCCCGGGATAGGACCCCAGCCCCTGGCACAGCCATTGTGTAGCCCCAGGTGCTTAGCCGGGTGTGTTACAGTGTGGGCAGTGAATGGGGTGAGGAGCTCGAGCTGGAGGGACGATGCCCAGCCATTAACCCAGCCTCCCGGAGGGCATCCCGAATGTGCATGGTTACCGCCCCCGAGGGGGGTCCTGGTGCTCACCCTTTCCTCTCCTCCCAGGGCCTGCCCCGGGTCTCCACTATGCCCCAGGCCTCGGAGCACCGACTGGGCCGGGCCCGTGAACAGCCCATCAGTGTCCAGCCCCGGGTGGGAGCCAAGCTACCCATCAGCTCCCGGGCCAGGAGCAAGGAGCGCCGAAGCCCAGCGCCTGCGCCTAACCCCATGCTAAGGCCACTGCCCCCTCGGCCCGGACCCCCTGAGGAAAGGTTCAAGAAGCTGGAGCTGGGGCGGGGGAGGAACTCAGCCCCTCGTCCCAGGGGCCCTCTCCGGGCTGATCATGGAGTGCCCCTGCCCGGCTCACCACCTCCCACTGTGGCGCTGCCTCTGCCCTCCCGCACTAACCTGGCTCGGTCCAAGTCTGTGAGCAGTGGGGACTTGCGGCCAGTAGGGGCTTTAGGCGGACATCGAGGCTGCGGGGAGCTGGGGGCTGCGCTGAGCCGCCTGACTCTCCGGCCTGAGCCCCCAGTGCTGAGACGAAGCACCTCTCTCCGTCGACTTGGCGGCTTCGCTGGCCCCCCCACCCTGATAACCATTCAGTCAGAGCCCCCTCCCACCCACGGTCCCTTTCTCACATCTGCCCGGCCCCTGGAGTCTGTCCACCCTGATGACAAGATGGTGAGGACTCTTTTTCATAGGTCAAGTGCCCATACCTCCAAACCCCACACCCCTGGGTTTCTGACTCCATTGGGTTCCCTGACCTTGCCTCTTTCTCAGTCCCTTCCCCACTCCTTCATGGTGCTTCATGTTATATGTAGGCAGTTCTAACTAGTATAGCCCCCTTCTCTCCCTTTACCTTCCTGGGCTCTTGAGACCCTTTTCTGGGACACCTGAGGCCCTTCAAAATCTCCTACCATATGGTCCTGCATCAGCCGCTGGGGATTCGATTTAGCTATTGGGGATCCTTCCTTAAATCTCTATGCCCTTCATTCCCCAGTGACCTCCCCTCTCCACCTCCCCACCCCTCCCCCCATCTCTTGGCTTGTGGCTAATTAATCTCTGGGGCTAAGGTGGGGCTAGGAATATCTGAGGGAGCTTGGGATAGCTGAGTAAGCTATCGCTGAGCTAGCTGAACTAAGCATAGTTGGAGCCAGCAAGGGAATCTGCCACGGGGGCAGGAGGGGGTCACAGGGGCAGGAAGGTGGAGGCTGGGGGCAAATGGGGAGTCATGCCTGTGCTAGGGGAGTTGCCCCGGGAGCTGCAGCGCCGCCTGGCTGGGCAGAACCAGAATGGGCTAGGAGGTGGGACAGCAATGGCAGAGTCAGTGATGCACACAGCTGTTCTGGGGATACTCCTCCTGGCCAGTGAGGTAGGGGGATAAAGGGAGTTGTGGAGGGATTGAGTGTAAGGCAGAGGATAGGAAAAGGAGACCCAGAGAGTCTCCTGGAAGGGGAAGACACAGGTTGGGGTTTTTGTTGTGGTGTCTGGAAGCCTTCAGCTTAGCATCGTACCCTTTTCCTAGGCTCATCACACACTGCTCTTGGGGTCTGGCCATGTTGGTCTCCGGAACTTGGGTAATACGGTGAGTGCCCCTCAATCCCTGGCAACGAGAAAAAGGGGAGGGAGGTGACAAAACTGATGACTTGAGATGAGGTAGATCAGTGTGCTTGCCCTCTCTGGGAGTGGGCTTGAATGGAGGGCCTGATGTGTTTCACAGTGCTTCCTGAATGCCGTGTTACAGTGTCTGAGCAGCACAAGGCCACTTCGGGACTTCTGTCTTCGGAGAGACTTTCGGCAAGAGGTGCCTGGTGGGGGCCGGGCCCATCAAGAGCTTACTGAAGGTAGGGGAATATACATACCCTGATTCATTCCCTGAAGCCTAGTTATTTTCCTTGTATAGTAGTAATATACTTTATATTTATTATTTTACATGTAATTAGCATGTTGTATTTGTGTGATGCTTAACAGTTTTTCAAATTGCATTCACATCTATTATCTCATTTGATTCTCAAAATATTTCTGTGAGGTAGGTAGAGCAGGTATTATCCCCGTTTTGCAAATGAGGAAACTGAGGCTCAAATAGATTAAATGACTTTCCCAAGATTACCCAGCTAGTAAATGGAAGAACCAGCATTAGAGTATAGGTCTTATCATTCCTAGTTCAGTGGACCCTTTGCTCATTCCACCCCATATTCTCCAACCTTTGAAAACCACTCTTGATACCACTGTCACCTCTGTCAACAAATACATGTATCTGCCCTCGACATCATGTCCACTAATCCCAAAGATATCATTACTTCAGTACCTCTTTTCCACCTCCCTCTTCATTGGTTCTCCTTTGTCCCTCATCCCATAATAGCCTTTGCAGATGTGCTGGGAGCTCTGTGGCACCCTGACTCCTGTGAAGCTGTGAACCCTACACGTTTCCGCACTGTCTTCCAGAAATATGTCCCTTCCTTCTCCGGATACAGGTGGGGGTCTGCTAGGAGGAAGAACTTCCCTCTGGCCAGGTTGGTGAGGGGCAGGGGTGGGACAGGGCAGGGCAACCCTAAGCAGAGGTAAGATAGGAGGATTCTTAAGATGTCACTCATGAAACTATAGATAATTCTTATCAGGTGTGGGATGCTGTGTGGGGGAAAGGGGACAGGGAGAATAGAGTCAGTGTCCACCAGTCACTTTTTGGCTATAGCCAGCAGGATGCCCAGGAGTTCCTGAAGCTCCTCATGGAACGGCTACATCTAGAGATCAACCGGAGGGGCCGCCGTGCCCCACCCATCTTGGCTGATACCCCAGCCCCTTCTCTACCCCGACGAGGGGGGGCCCTCCTTGAAGAGCCTGAGCTGAGGTAAGGGGAAAGCCTTCCTTTTTATCCTGATCCCCCTTCCTTACTTGCAAATCTATTAGTTTATTCATATTTTCTGTTTATAAGCTCATTACGATTAGGAATGCAGGGTTAGAAGTGACCCTTTCTCAAGGCGGGGCAGAGGCAGGGATGCAGGAAAGATTTGGGAAGAAGGAAGCAGGGATGGAGTGAAGTTGGTAGAAGGTGAATGTTACAGAAAGGAATTGAGGGGAAAATAAGGAGTTGGCCTGGCTGAAGTTTTTAGGGAAAGGGAGCATATTTAGTATAGCGGAAGGGGCAGAGGAGAACTAAGGCCTCCCACACATGAGAAGTGGGGTAGAAGAAATGAGAAACAGAAGAAAAGCCTTCTCTCTCTCTCTTTGTGTGTTCATGTCTTTATCTTTGTTTCATCTTCCTTGACCTATGAGACGTTCCGTAATGCCCTTACCTCCTACAAGGTTAGTGAAGAAGCAGGAGGGAGAAGAGAGCACAAGGCTCACTTGGGGGCACTTAAGAATGGGGCCTGTTCTAGTGAGAGAGAGGGCAGCCTGAGGCTGGTACCCTGCCTTTGTGGGGCCTCAGGGCTGTTTTCCATGCTCTGTGACAGTGATGACGAGCGAGCCAATCTAATGTGGAAAAGATACTTGGATCGAGAGGACAGCAAAATCGTGGGTATGAAGGCAGGGCAAATGGGAGACCATAATGGATGAGGTGGAGAAATGGGGAGGTGGGACCGGGTAGACTGAAATATACTATAGAGATGAGGAAAATATGGGCGGTATAAAAAGCCAGGGGCAAATATTAGCAATAGAAATGGGGTTGGGACATTTTGTTCAGGGCTAAAACTCATCTCCCTAATACCTTTTGTTTTCTAGACCTGTTTGTCGGCCAGTTGAAAAGTTGCCTCAAGTGCCAGGCCTGTGGGTATCGCTCCACAACCTTTGAGGTTTTTTGTGACCTATCCCTGCCTATCCCTAAGGTGAGGGTTTAGGGGGATTTTGGCAATGACACAGATCCTGTAACCTAATGGAGCCCATTCCCAGCCTGCCATCTTGGGTTTTCTGTCTTCTGTGTTAGTGATTTTTTTTTCCTGTCATCTGTGTTAGTGATGAGTAAGCATTTATCTGACTACACTTGTAACACTGCACTTTTACCTATGTATCTTTGGACCCCTATTAAACTTATTCCTCTATGTTTGGGAGTGAGGGAGTTGACTCCCCAAGGTGATGTGTAACATCTTGAGTGAGTCCTGGGTTGGAGGTGGTCAAATTGAGATTATGTGGACACTCTCCCTTTTTCTCCAGAAAGGGTTTGCTGGGGGGAAGGTGTCTCTTCGGGACTGTTTCAGCCTCTTCACTAAGGAGGAAGAATTGGAGTCAGAGAATGCCCCGGTATGGAGCAGTGGGGTAGGGGAGACAGAGCCATAGCATGGAAGACTTAAGAGTTACTGCATTTAGTGAGAGGGGAATTGGGAAATGCTTCACTAGTCACCCTGATATTCATGGGAGGGAGTGGGTAATGATAAATGTCCCTCAGTCAAGTGGGCATGAAGGACAGATTGCAGGATACCAAGTGAATGGAGGGCCCAGACAATTTGAATCTGTTTAGGAGGTGGAGCATGTTACTTTCATTTGCCATGCAGGTGTGTGACAGGTGTCGGCAGAGAACACGGAGCACCAAAAAGCTGACTGTGCAGAGGTTCCCTCGGATCCTTGTGCTCCGTATCCTCCTTTTGGGATGGCCTCTCCACTCCTCCCTTCCCCCTCACTCACTGCTTAGCTGTTAGTGCTCCTGTAGGCACTCTCTCCTCAGGCTCTTCCAATGCTCTTTGAAGTTGCAGAGATTGCCCTAAGAAAAGTAGGGTGGAAAGGGGCTCGTCTTCCTTAGGCTGGGGGCAGTGCATGACATGTGCACTTCACAGAGTCAGTAGCTTTAGTCTGCAAACTTCCTACCTTGTTTCCCCTCCATGTTCCTTAACTGAGACCTAGACCTGAATCGGTTTTCTGCATCTCGAGGCTCTATTAAAAAAAGTTCTGTTGGAGTTGACTTCCCCCTGCAGCGACTGAGCCTAGGGGACTTTGCCAGTGATAAAGCTGGTAAGTCTGGTTGGGTGGCTTCCTGGGAGGTGGAGAGGGAAGGAAGGAGGAAGAATACCAGGGGACTCTGGTGCCCAGGGGAGGCAGTTTTTTGGGAAAGACTTAAATAGCTTTATCTCTACAGGGAGTCCGGTCTACCAGCTGTATGCCCTTTGCAACCACTCCGGCAGTGTCCACTATGGTCACTACACAGCCCTGTGCCGGGGCCAGACTGGTTGGCATGTCTACAATGACTCTCGGTGAGGACAGCTCCCCTCTCATTCTTATCCCAGAATTTCTCCAACACCTGTCTTGGATGCTGGAGTCCAGAACAGGAGCCAGTATGGGGAAGGGAGGGAAAGGGTATGGGTTTTCAGTGGCTGGGATTCTCTTGCCCTCAGGGTCCTAGGGAACCTGGTGGCCAAATCACCAACCACCTACCTGGTCCTTTTCCCCCCATTCTCCAGTGTCTCCCCTGTCAGTGAAAACCAGGTGGCCTCCAGTGAGGGCTACGTGCTGTTCTACCAGTTGATGCAGGAGCCAGCTCGGTGCCTGTGATACCCCTCCAAGTCCCAGGACCTGTGAAGCCCTCTTGATGCTCATAAATCCCAGACCTCCCATTTACCTCAGAGACGTCTATTTTTGTGTCTTTTTAATCTGGGAGGGGCTGTCTCCCCTGTATTTTTTTTATTAAAAGAGAAACAAAAACAACCCCTTAACACCTGGAGGCTTCTTCGGCCTCCCAGACCCGTGTACAGAGCTGCCCAACCTCTTGCCCATGTACAGCCCCCATTCCCGCTGCAGTCTCACTTTTTGTGAATAAATTTAATAGGAAAAAAAAGGCAAAGTGTCTGTTTATGGTCGAGCCCTCGGGGAAAGGCCCCTCTCCTGGATTCCTGCAGCCCCAGTCCTGCAGAACCTTCGTCCTGCTCCAGTGATCGCCCAGAGGCCTTCAGAGCCATGGGGGTCAAGGGGAGGAGGGTCGGTGACCGAGCCACGGGCCCGGGGCCAACGCGCCTCCTCTCGAAGCCGGGGGCCCAGCCGGCCCCCTGAGTGTTGACAAACACGGGCTGCGTTGCCGGGTGCCCTCGGCTCCCGCAGGCCCGGCCTGTTGCTAACATCAGCATGCTGTTTATGCAGCCCTCTCCCCACGGTCCTGGCCTCCGGCGGCCCCAACTCCCTATCCCCGGGGTCCGTGCCTAGGGCCCCTAGTTCTCCCAGGTTACCTTCCCAACCCGCAACCCCAGGGCAGCTGGGCGCTGACGGGTTAAAAAAACGCGCCGGCAGTTGGTCCCGCCCCCTACGGAAGAAGCCCGGTGACTCGGCGTTTTTATTGGTACAGCCTACGGAGGGGTTTCTGACCCCGCCAATCCGAACCCACAAAACTACCTCGGCCCGGAGCGAGCCTCCCGAGTGTAAGTGGACGGCGAGCCAGAAGGGGCTGTGGGGTCCTGCTGGCAAGTGAGGCCGGCCCAGTGACAGAAGCCTCTCGGCCATGGGTCGGGGCCCGCCCTGCTGGGGCTGGAGTCTCCATTCGGGCCTCCCTGGGTCCTGCCGGGTCAGATAGCGCGGGGCGCGGCCCTTATCTGCTCTCCCGACGTGCGGCTTGGAGGCGGGGTCGCCTGAACTCTGCGACCCCTCCTCACCTCCCCCTGCCCTTGTTTATTCTGTCTCCCGGCTTCTCTCGGTGAGTCTTGGGCTTCGAGCTCCCGGGGGTCCGGAGGCGGGCCGGACCCGGCTGGGTGGAGGGGTCTCGGTGCTGAGGGGTTGGGTATTCGCTGCCGGCCGGAGGGCCCCACGTGTTGCCGTTTGCTCACGTGCCCCGGGGGTGGGGGTGGGGGCAGCGGAGCTCCCCGGCAGCGGCCACCTCCCCTCCCCCCTCAGGCTCCCCGATGCCCCGGACCGTGGCCGTGCTGGGCGGAGGCATCAGCGGCTTGGCCGCCTGTTACCACTTGAGCCGGTCCCCATGGCCTCCCAAGGTTAGTGCCCCGTCCCGGAGCGTCATTTCCCAACCTCCCCCACCCCCCCCAATCTTTCGAAAAGCGCAAGCTTTGCGTCCCCCACCCCGCCAGTGAACCCCAACTTTGACCTCAGTGGGTCTCGCAACCCGGGGCGTCCTGCCCTTGAGTGCGGGGCCGTGTCTCGTGGCCGTGGGCCTCCCTCGATCCTCTTCCCTAGGTGATCCTGATCGAAGCCAGCCAGCGCCTGGGGGGCTGGATTCGGTCAGTCCTCGGGGAGGATGGAGCTGTCTTTGAACTTGGACCCCGAGGAATTCGTCCTGCCGGAGAGTTAGGAGCCAGGACTTTGCTCATGGTGAGGGGGTCTGAACGCCGGAAAGGGTGGTGGAAGGGTTTTTCTGCTCGATCGAGTGAAGGGAAGATCCCCATTCGGACGACCCCCAACCCATGTCGTTCTCCCGATCAGTCGCTTCCTTTAATTTTTCTTATTCCTGGGTGGGTGGGTGGGTGGGGTTTGTTGAGTGCAGGTCTCTGAGCTTGGCTTGGACTCTGCGATTTTGCCAGTTCCCGGGAACCATCCTGCTGCTCAAAACCGCTTTCTGTATGTTGGGGGAACCTTGCACCCCCTTCCTAGTGGCCTCAGGTAGGTTTTACCTCACTTTTAAATACCTTAACCCGGCACTTCTATTAAGAAATTGTTTTTTGTTCTCTACACCACCCTCTGCACCTATCCACCCTCCTCATTTCCTTTTTCAAGGATGCTTCTTTAGCCTCAAGCCTTCATTTTTCTTATATCCATTATTCTGGTTATAGCATACCCCGTGTACATGTAGAAATAATACCCTAGGATCGAGGAGCCTTTCCAGCTGACCCTTCCTCATCCTGTACGCTTTCCTCCCTTGGAAAACAGGGGACTATTCCTTCCAGCCCCACCTTTCACCAAGCCCCTGCTCTGGGCTGGGCTACGAGAACTGACCACACCTCGAAGCAAGGAGCCCGATGAGACTGTGCACAGTTTTGCAGAGAGGCGCCTGGGACCAGAGGTGACTCCACTATAGAGCTCCTTTCAATAGCACACCATCTAGCACCCAACACCCCCACTGACATCCTTTGGGAATGTTTCTCCCACTG